>NC_051177.1:9210864-9296005 GCF_013339695.2 Rhipicephalus sanguineus
TTGTAGAAAACAAATGGATTTGGACAGGTCATAATTGAAATTAGCTTGAGTGCATCAACCTAATTTGGGGGCGATATGGAGGTAAGAAACATATGGGCCCTTGAGGAAGAAAAGCATCATTAGCTGGGCCGCGTTCACAGGCGAGTCTCGGAGTGCTCCTGCTACTCAACGAAACATCGCAGCCCCACGTCAAAGCAGAAATTTTCCTGCGGAAGTGCTAGCCAATAGCTGTTTACAATTTCTAAGTTCTGCATTCGCAGATCATGCACCTTCTACCCTGCGGACACATGTGAAAGCTGGCAGCAGGCTCCATAGCATACACCCTGCATTGAGCACTGGCTACCATACAAACTCCTCCAAAGACAGTGGCTACATAATGTAGTGATTTCTTCCAAGTGTTGTCGAGCGCACAGCAAACAGCAGGAAAACCTCCCCAGTCACTCAGAATTACAGCGCAGGTGGCATTCTAAAGTTGTTTTCAGCTCGCTCTGGTGCTCCAAAGCAGACTAAGCAGCCACTATGACCACATGAGCCTGCCTAGCACGTTGCACCAAAGGTGGCGTCTGCTCTTCCAGTGGTATGCCTTACGCCCAATACCATTTACGGAAGTGGCCATGAGGGCACCCGGATAAGGGCAGCTAGAAGATAGATGGAGTAGATAGATAAGATAAGGAAATAATTTTAAATGCCTCAAGTTAAGGCACGCTGAAAGCATAGACAGCTCTGTACAAATGCACAATGTTGGTAGGTCCTTATGGTAACAGGTTTAATGGTAAATAGTTTAATATATGAAGATGCACTTACACCTATGTCTTCGGTCGCCTTCGCTTGGCGGGGAATGCCATTCATGCAAACAGTGCGATTGGTTCCCAATGTGGTGATGTTGTAAATAGATGAGCCATGCCGCCTATTTAACGCTTGTTTGTTTGCATGCACGAATCGTATTATGTACGTGTAAAAATAAAACAATTTCAATGTACGCAGCTTGCAGCATTCAATGTAAGCATCGTAGACAGTCTGCCACATCTGTATCGGCGCACTCGCGCTAGGAGTGGAACGGATTTAAAGGCTGGGATAGTAGCCGCAGCCGCCCGTGGAGGGTCCCTGTAGCGCCAAACACGTGACTGGCTTCTTGCGATGCAGAAAATAACCTAGCCCTTTCAGACTTCAGGAAGCATGTCAATTTCTTTTTGACGGATTTTATGCCTTCACGGGCCCCTTCGATGGCGTGGTATTGACTATCTTCTTGTGCGAACAAGGCAAAGGCAACATTCTGCACGTTGCGTCAGTTGACGAACGAATGCGACCTCGTTTCAAAGTCCGGTGAAAAGGGCAGATATAAACACAAAGAACGCAGAAAGTTTCTAGAGGTAGGAATCAGTCTTTAATGGGACGAAAAGCGTCAAAAGCCGACACATGAGAAGACACGATGTCTGGTTCTCTAGTGTCCGTATTGGCGCGGCTCACTTTCTTTCTACGGTAAAACATGGGAGGGAGTCGATCCCGCCTACGTCGTGCCAAGATGCAAGGACAGCGGTCGCCGTAAAGACGATACATATTTGCTTCACTACGCAGACAGCAGGAACGTCGTGCAGCATGCAGTGGTGTTTTGCTTACCTTCTAGTGGCAAAGCGCAAGTGTCGCACATCAGATTTCGATGCTTGATATCCCGGATGGTGCCTAATATAACCATAACGTACACAGGCGCATATATATGCCACAATATTAAGTACAACAGTGCAAGGAAAGGTTGCAATCGCTTGGAGTTTCAAAAAGTTAAACAGGAAGTCTCCATGACACCAGTGCAGGAAGCAGGTGGCGCTTCGCGCAGTCAAAAACCGAAAACCGAAAGCTATCCTTGAGCGCCTCCCGTCATTTACGGCCGCCGACCCACTCACTTCGATGAAAACAAATCGAGAGAACTTTGCTCCACGGGAGATATGGGGATTTTTGCTGTATTTTAAAACACCTATGCGCCATTTGGCTAAAATAAAGGTGTCGAATAGTGGTTTCTGCATCGAATTCTTTCATTCAGCAGCAATCTTTACCCTTGAAGAAGACAAGACTGCTTGTCAAAACGCTGACACCAGCGACACTTCGTGTCCAAGAATTTTTCACCTTTTCAAGCCTCCATCTTCACCTGAACTTCTGCCGTTTTTGGATTATCATACTGGCAGGGTTTTGCAGCGCGCGAACATAGGAAAAAAGGACAGAGTAGACAGAAAGAGTTCTCAATTTGCTGGCTAGAGAAGCTCCAGAAATTAATCCGATGCCACATTATGCAGACTTCCCTTTAGTTATCACTTTTCTAGCCAGCAAGTGAACAGTGAACAGCTAAAACTTTTGATTGTGAAATGCTGGCATGGTACAACGCTTTGACTAGGGTGTCACTGGAGCCAACATTTCGACAAGACTTGTCTCAAAGTTGCAGCCACGAAGACAAGTATGCTTGTCAAAACAGCTCCAGCATCACCCCGTGTACAATAATTTTTCATATCAGCAAAATCGGTGTTCTTTTGTCCAAAGAATTAGTTAATGCTGTTTATTCCGACATGGCACTCGCTTAATGCATTGCGCTCCAGACAACATAAGCATTTTAAGTTGACTCATTTTCATTAGTAATGTTGCATGGAATGCGTTATACTGTGCTTCCAAAAGTAAATGCAAAATTTCAACAAATGTTGTTGATCATAACCTTTATTGTAGCAATTTCAACCATTATCCTGGCCACTTGGCATAGGAAGAGCAATGGAATTGATGACTTTGTCCAGAAACCTGCACGCAAAAGGCACAATAAGTACAAGGTGTCTCCATCGAGCAGGCATGTATCACCATTCACCACAATAAAAATCGGAAGGCTGACTTGGCAAAGGCACAAACACAGCAGCAATACTTTGTCGAATTGTCGAACATTTGTAAATGCCAAAAGCAGGGGCGGTTGAACAGCTGATTTTGTCTCACTTAATGAAGTAAATCTAGATATGCTAAAGAATCTAGGGTAGGCAAAATTAACGAGCTCCTCCACAGCACTGTGTGTGACAATCATATTGTGGTTTTGGGAATATCTGGAATTCTAATTTCATCTTGCACACAAAAGGCATATTAAATTAAAAAAATGTTTCAGTCAAGCATGCACATACACCTGCATACCAAAAAAAAAAAAACAAACAAGAGGCTATAGTTTGGTCAAAAGACAACAGACGATGCAGCACAGGTGACAGAGGTTTAGGGAAAAATTCAGCCTAGTTGGCAACATACTAAGAATTTTTGCACATAAGCAACACGAGGAGAAAAATGGAGAGACACAACACATGCGCTAACTTTAAGCAAAATCGTTTATTGCACACGAGGCAAACATTTATACAGTGTTGGTGCCCTCACACTGCACCAAGAAGCCATACACAGAGATTTGTATTTTTCCGCTTCATTTTACAAGATGTACGTAACACTAATCAACTAACGAACTATTGCACAATCAAGAAAGCAGATTCTTTATCCGACAAGGACAGGGACAGAGTGCTAACACGATTGGTACCCAATTTTTGCAATTCCTGCAGCTAATAGTATTATAAATCTCGTTATTTCAGCTCTGTTGGTTGACAAAACCTTGTGTTCTGCAAGAAAGGTTCACACATTACAATGCTATCTTAACCTATCATTCATGCAGCTGCTTGTTTGCCCAGCATACTGCTTACTGCAGAAACGAGGTATCAGATAAGCAACAGCTTGTCTACATTCCGCAAACCACATCCTATATCGTTTTTTTTACAAGCAGTTTTCTTCCGTGCTTGACTGCAAATTCTGCAAATTGATTTCAGCTTTCATAGAGCTGGAAAACTATTTGCACATTTGTATGTGACACCAACATTATTGTGTAATGCTAAATTTTGTGCAAGTATGGCACATCAGCTATTCTTTTTTGAGCGACATCACTGTTGGAACAGCCAAGTAGAGCAATGGAGCGGTACTTCCTAATTTAAGCCTTTTACGACTTATACTTCTGTTTGTGCGACGCGTTGTGTGTGAACCTTTCCCATGTGCTGTGTGTCCTGTTGAGTTGTTACGCTATCCAACTACAGTTATGGAGAGGATGGCATCACGTGCTAATGTACAAGTAGTTTTTCAGCTCCATGCAAGCTGAAATCGATTTGCAGAATTAGTAGTCACGCACCAAAGAAGACAACTGCTTGCACAAAACGGCATAGGACATGCTGAGAAGCTGTCGTTATCAGATACCTCTTTCATGTGGTAAGTGGTATGTCAGGAAATGGGCCACTGCATGAATGATAGGTTAAGAGAGCACTGTAATCTTGTGAACAAATGCAACGATGGATGGCTGGCGTCACAGTGTAGGGCATGAAAGTATGAACCTTTCTTTCAGGACACAAAGGTTTCATCAGCTAATAGAGTTGAACTAATGAGACTGATGACAGAAGCTGCAAAAACTGTAATAGTGGGTACCAATTGTGTTAGCACTCCAGAACTATCCTTCTCGAATAAAGAATTGACTGTATTGAATGTGTAGTAGTTCGCGAAGTGATTATAGTGTGCCATATATTTTGTCAAAATAAAACAGAAAAAGACATATCTCTCTGCATGGCATCTTGGTGAAGTGCTAGGGCACCACCACTGTGTCTATTAGTGCCTTGTGTGCAATAAACCATTTCGTTGAAAGTTAGTGCAGACATTGTCCTTCCCTTTTCGTCCTTGTGTCGCTTATGTGCTAAAGATTCTTACCAAGTGAGTTGAGGTTACTTATGAGTACAGACAGGAAAAAAGGTATGTTAAAGGAGTACTGACATGAATTTTAAAAATTTTTGGATTGACGCTCTAAATAAAAATACTGGTGTCGAGAAACCTAAAACGAGTATTGTGGTGCCTGGGAATGCATCGTATATATTTTATTTATCGCTACCTTAAAAAGACACTTTTGGTTTCGATATCGAGGGGGCGGCTGCTCGGTGACGTTTCATAGCAGTGTGATGTCACGGGGATACAGAAACTCGCGACGTACTAGCGGCAAATCCATCATCTGCCCGTGGTGCACATAAACAACGATAAGTTAATTGTCGTCCAGTGACCCTGACAGTGATTTCTACGATATAGGCTGCATGCAGGATGCAGAACTTGCAAAGTCGGGGGAACTGTCTTGACTCATCAGGATAATGTCCATTGCACTGTGGCTGGCTTGCAGATGCTCAGCGACGAAAACTTCAAAGTCAAATTAAAATATTTGATACGCGTTCTCCGACTGCGGTGTGTGGACATCGTTGACACTGCATACCAAGGAAACCAAAAATGTCCCTTTTACGATGTCTCAAAATCGTGTCAGTACTCCTTTAAAATTAAAGCAATTTCAACCACAAAATACACATAAGCGCAGCAGCGAAACACTGGTAAACAGCACTAAACTTGTAACAGCCAAAAGCAGGTGCAACTGAACAGCTGATATTGTCCCGCACAGTGCAATTAAATTTAGGTGTTTTATGGAATCCCGAGTAGGCAAAATCAACGAGTTCCTCCACAACAGTATGTCTCACAATTGTGACCTGGTTATGGAATTACCAGAATGCTAATTTCGTCCTGCATGCAAAACGCACAATGAAGTCAGTCAAACATATGCATGCAGCAGCTTATCCTATGTTTCAGAAATTACGACAAATCGGAACATTTTCCAAGCATGTTTTTTACACTTTCTGCGATGCCGCAATGGTTATTTATACCACCTGCACAAATCCTTATAAGTGAAACACACGGCGTCTTTAGAAATGTTCACGCATCCGAGGGCAAGCTTGTGAAGCATTTGCGCGTTTTCAAAACCTTTAGTACCGATGAAAGTGCCATCTGCATTATACGTTTCGTAGCAAGCCCACTTTTGTAGCTGCCGAGCCATTTGGTCTAGAAAGTCTACATCGTTATCAGTGCCACGGTGCAGTTAATAGGTCCCCAACTGCTGCAAGTTCATAGGTAGAAGGGTATGGCACCCCAGCAGGTGTTTCTTGTGTGAGGCGGTACTGGACATAACACACCTATGCTATTTAAAACTCGGCATGCCTTAGTTGGTTACTTGTTTTGTACTGAGCGCACTATGACAGTATGTACTTACAAATGCACATTATCATTTTCATAACCACTGCTATGTTTGTTAGAGCAAGCTTACTCTCTCTTTGCACTTTGAAAGCTCGACACCTTGGCAGACATCGCTTGGTGTTTAGTCAATGAACTTTTTTCCAGACATGCAGCACTGCACTTTCCCCTGATGTTGGACTTTGGCAAGAGGATGCGCCAGCCAGCAAATGTCCACTGGAATGTGAATGCATCGTGCAGAATGCATCGTGCTGATCGGTTGGGACATTTTAGTGTGCACACCGTTGAACCTTCGGCAAACATTTCACAAGGATTTAATTGGCTTCAGCCCGTGGCAGGAGCACCAGAAAGATGGTAGACAAGTCTGCTATCTGAAAGGCTATGCCTTACCACCCTGCAACTGCCAAATTAAGCATAGCACACAAACTCAGTGCACTGATTCCAGACAAGGTAATTGAGCAGCCTTTCCCTATACAAATAAACCAGTTAACAACATGAAAAGTAATACCGAAGGATTCCAACGAAAATATGCAGATCTTATGCGAATTTGTCATTTTTTTTTTGAACGTCGATGAATTTGCATGGAGGTAAAGCATCACCTTCGAGATTGGAGTCCAGGAACTCACTTTCCAGTTTTTTTCTTCCTTCAGAAACTAGGCAACTAACAATGCCAAATGCTACTTTGAAAGATGGTGACGATAATACTGAAACTTTCTGCAGTATTTGAGCACATATGGATCTGCGGTATGTGCAATATCTATCTTATACAGAAACGTACCCATCCCTACAACATGCTTTCAATAACAAACAACGGAAGAAACTGTTGATGTACTTGATGTCTTGAGCCTCTAATTCATGATAGAACATAGCGTGCAATGGAAGAATTTAGGAAGCTTGTACATTAACTGCTGACCTAAAACAGCCAGAAAATATTCCGGTATGTCGGTGTTTGTCATAAGAGCCATGCTAATACATGGCAATAGCAGATTGTAATGAAACTGGCATGCTTTCATTTGGGCTCTTTGGCTCGCTCTTGCTAGTAATCTTAGCACTGTTAACGATTACAAGAATCTAAAAAGGAAATTTCCTTTTCCTGGAGGGCTATTGAAGACTGAATGACACAGTTATGCCCTGCCTTCTGTATTTTGCGGGCCTCGAAGATTTCGCGTGTCAACTGGCCGTGGTGGCGGAAAAGAATCCTCATTCTAGAAAATTCTGCGGTGTACCCGCAATGTTGGCAGTGCATTGCCAAGTGCGTCGAGCAAACATTACCTCTCGGGGAATTTTGATGCTCCCTCAGTTGCGAGTTTACGCGTCGCCCCAACTGCCCAATGTAAACACTTCCACACGTGAAGGGTATGCTGTACACAATGCCAATGGCACAAAAACATTCGTGTGCTTAATGGAATATGAATCCCTCACCACTGGGCCTTTTTCCGCACTGCTGTGCCGATATCACCAACTTTATTCTTGGCTGCGAACACCACTTCAATGCCATGACGTCGTCATGAGTTTCTTGCCTTGTAAGAGCATGCGCAGTAAGAGTATATTATGATGTTTCTTCAATAAAATTTTCAGTTGAAAGTCAGCACTCGTGCCGTGTCTACTCGTCCTTGGTCTCTGTTATTTCGCACTGTGTTGCCTCTACCAGCTATGAATTGTTACCAACTCGCCCAATTTTCAATCATACTAACCTGTAAACCTTCGGCCTAGATTTCTTTTACTTTGAGCGGTAGTCCTGCCCACGGTTTTTGAACCACGAGAGCCCTATTGTATGTGTTAGCCTCTTGTAAAGCTTCGAACAACGGCTTGAAAATAAAATTTTGAATCACAGCGCAAGTTGCCCTCATTAAAGCCAGACCGATGCAAAAGCTGTGTCCCCTTGAACTTCATGTCTGGCTCCCTGGCAGAGCAGTGGCTGTGCCCATTAAGCTAATCGAAAAGAGCCCATGAGCAGTGAAGTGGGGACACTACGGCTCATTAGTTTTATTAAATGCTTTTTGTTTAACGTTGGCAGATCAATTTTTGTGCACTGATTAGTACACCACTTCTGACATATTTCGCAATGGTCAAACGAAGAATATGCACGCACAAAGTTTACTTACATACAGCTCTACAGCTCCAACTTTCTCCATGGGCTCGGATCCAACGCCAAAGCGTTACGACTGCACTCGCAACATGGGCACCTGCGCAAATAAAAGCTTTTTTGCACACTAATGTACAAGCGAAGACCTAGCTTATTGCATTCGTTCTCATAAGTGTGTGTCACAAACCTTTTACTAGTTCAACTCTAGGGCAAGAAAGTAACTACAAGCGGTATTCAACTGTTTCCATACAATAGCGTGAGACGGAAGCTGCATAAGTTTCTGTCGCACAAATTGAACGGTGTTCCCAGGCTACAAGAAGATACAAAAACTGTCACGATGAAAATAGTTCTAAGTGAGACGCGTACTGCGTGGAGAAATTTCATCGTCGCGCGTACTATTTACTGACAACTGAACATTACCGGGAGGTAACTCATGGGATCCGGACCTACACTCGTCGCGCGTAGAAAACATTGCTGAACAAGGAATGCAAGAACTTACCTTGACGTGAGTTGACACCGGCGCGAAGCGCGTTTAGGGACAAGTGGAGCTAGGGGCGTTCTCCTCCTCAGTACCTAGGCCAGCGGCCGTCTTCAGGGAGAAAAAGTGCCCAGAAGCGCGTTTCAGGCGCTATCGGATGGCGGCGCGGCGGTCGCTCCCTGTAGTGGCCACGAAAACAAATGTCGCCACGAGGGAGGGACAATAGGCCGGTTGAAGCAAACGCCAGTAGACGCCACTGGTGGCGTTGTTGCGCCTTTTTCTAGTCGCCGAGCCGGTTCGGGCTGGTTTGGGCCGGTTCGGACGCGCTTTGCGACTGCTTACTTCGTTCGTCTGTAGTGCGACGCTATACTTTAAACGTGGTAGCACTTGTGAAAAAAACGGTGGAGTACTTGTTTTTGTTTTCTTTTTTTTCTCTGACGCTTCTATGTACGATGCTAAAAAGAAAAAAGAGAGTCTCGTTGTACGCCGTGAAATGGTGCAAGGAAACGCCGGAATAATTTTGTTTAGATGCGGTTCTGTAACCGATAACAAAGTACAAAAATTTTATCACAATCAATGTGCGTCTGTCGAGGCCTTTATTTATTTGTACGCCTTCTGGCATAGGAACGCAGCGCAGACGTTGCTGTGCACTTTTATGTAGTTTGTGACCAGCACGCGATTTAAATGTGATAGATATTGCGCCATAGAAGAAAAACAGGTCCATACATGCTGGGTTGTGCAATGTATGATAAAGTTGCGAATACATACTGCTGAGGCGATGTCTTGAACTGCAACGAATCCGCCGGTCTGCAGCCTTACGCTAGCAGACGACGTTGTCGATACCAGTGTGTTGGCGTGGTTTTCAGAAACTTTCTATACGCTATACTACAGTAAATGCAGTCTTTTGTGCTGTAATAAAAGAATCCGTTGCATAAGGAACACCTACAAACTCGGACAACGTCAAACGCACCGGGAGACAGCGGCCGGTCTACTAGAAAAAGGCGCAGCGGCGGCACCTGGTGGCGTCTACACAAACGGGCACGCGCGCTCCTTCCCGGACGCGTCACTAGGAAATTGTTCTAGTACACTCTAGCGATGGCGATCTGGCTATACCCTTTGAATGCACGAGACTAAAAAGCCACCTAAACATCGCCCAATGTTAGCGGTGTAAGCATGTTTTCATGTTGGCTACCTTGTGCCGCCGAGCAAAACTAGCGCCGTGGTATACCCAGAAATTCCCTAGTCAAGTTGGCGAGAGCGGACGAGAGCAACGAGAGGCCGAGTTGAAACTTGAAGTTAGAGGCACTTGATGGCGTGTCTTCTTTAAAGATTTTGTGTATCTGTGTCATGCTTTGTCGTGTTACCTCGCGAGTGTTCGCTTAGAAGTGACTGAGATTGCTAAGACATCGACTCTGCTGTCAGTTTGGATGAAGCGCGAAAGACAGGGACAGAAAAGGCACACATACAACCACACATACTGCGCTACGTGTGGGTGTGTGTGTGCCTTTCTGTCCCTGTCTTTCGCGCTGCTCCCTTAAGTTATGTTGAACCAACTAGCCAACAAGGTTCACTCTTCAAGGTACGGTAGGCACGGGTATTTGCCGAGTGTCATTTCGCGAGCGGCCGTCAAGCGAAGATGCCGGCATTTAGTGAGGGAACAATTATATGCCGGTAGTTTGACTTAGCCACGCCGTCGCCACATCTGAAAACGCACGCCGTGACGGCAACAGTTGTCTGGTTCTGGTTTGACCGGCAGTTTGCTTTTGCGGCCGGCCGTCAAGCGACGAGCGCCGGCACTTAGCGCACGGGTATTTGCGAGTTTCATTTCGCGAGCGGCCGTCAAGAGAAGAGTGCCGTCGCCACGTCTGAAAACGCACGCCGTGACGGCAACAGAGTTGTCTGTGGTTTGACCGGCAGTTTGCTTTCGCGAGCGGCCGGCCGTCAAGCGACGAGCGCCGGCACTTAGCGCGGAGACAATTATTTGCCGGTAGTTTTACTTATCCATGGTATAGCCTCCCCTGAAAACAGGCAGCTGTGACTACTACGACGGCACAAGTCGTGCGGTTGTGGCTTGACCGGCATGCAGTTTGCTTTCGCGAGCGGCAGGCCGTCAAGCGACGAGCGCCGGCACTTAGCGCGAAGACAATTATTTGCCGGTAGTTTTACTTATCCATGGTATAGCCTCCTCTGAAAACAGGCTGTGACTACTACGACGGCACAAGTCGTCGGGTTGTGGTAATTGACCGGCAGTTTGCTTTCGCGAGCGGCCGACCGTCAAGCGACGAGCGCCGGCACTTAGCGCGGAGAAAATTATTTGCCGGCAGTTTTACTTATCCATGGTATAGCCTCCTCTGAAAACATGCTGTGACTACTACGACGGCACAAGTCGTCCGGTTGTGGTTTGACCGGCATTTGCGCTGTTACTTCGTTTAACTCAGTCAGAACCTGACGGTATATCCTCCACTTAGAATTCCCTGCGAACTTCGCAAGTGAACCGTTGCCTTTCATAGTGCACATTGGAGTGAAAAAAAAAAAAGGGGGGGGGGGGGGGGGCGTCGTGTTTCAATTTTTTATTTCCATGTTGCCAAAATTAATGTCAGACATTTAGAGGTTACGAAAAATTCTGAAATGCACAATACTCACACGAAAGTTACATATTTTTGTTCTTTGGCTGCCTCTGATGACATATAGAAGGACTATGTATGATATCAGCAAAGGCGCTACTCAACATCTTGTGCGTTTCTATGAGATGAAAAAGTCCTTGGCCTGGGAATGTCACTGGAGCCAACATTTCGACAAACGGGCCTGCTTTGTCAGGGCAGCCTTGATGATAACAAGTCCACCTGTCGAAATGTTGGCTCCAGCAACATGCCTTTTCAAGGATTTTTTTAATCTCTGCAAGCTTTCATCTTATCCTGAATTTGTCTTTGAATGTCGACAACACACTCCTCACTTAGCTTTTTCTTTCTTGTTGCGCGGTACACAAAAAGTAATTTCAGACGTTATAAAAGGCAACACAAGTCTTAGTTTACACAATTTAAGATGGAAAATATGCACATAAATGTTGTCAAAAGTCACCCGCAGTGGGAACATTGCGCAGTTTCTTCTTTGACTACCTCAAATCGGATGGAGGGGTATGATAATGGCAATTAGTAGAGGTCAAACTCTACACAAAAGGTAACGTCAGGTGATATAAAAACGTAGCACGTCTCAGTTTTAAACAATTTTAACATGGAAGATATGCACATAAATATTGTCAAAAGTCACCTGCAGTGGGAACATTGCGGTTTCTTCGTTGGCTACCTCAAATCAGATGGAGGGGTATGATAATGGCAATTAGTAGAGGTCAAACTCTACTCAAAAGGTAACGTCAGGTGATATAAAAAAGTAGCACGTCTCAGTTTTAAACAATTTTAACATGGAAGATATGCACATAAATATTGTCAGAAGTCACCTGCAGTGGGAACATTGCGGTTTCTTCTTTGGCTACCTCAAATCAGATGGAGGGGTATGATAATGGCAATTAGTAGAGGTCAAACTCTACACAAAAGGTAACGTCAGGTGATATAAAAACGTAGCACGTCTCAGTTTTAAACAATTTTAACATGGAAGATATGCACATAAATATTGTCAAAAGTCACCTGCAGTGGGAACATTGCGGTTTCTTCTTTGGCTACCTCAAATCAGATGGAGGGGTATGATAATGGCAATTAGTAGAGGTCAAACTCTACACAAAAGGTAACGTCAGGTGATATAAAAAAGTAGCACGTCTCAGTTTTAAACAATTTTAACATGGAAGATATGCACATAAATATTGTCAAAGGTCAAGATATGCACATAAATATTGTCAAAAAGTCACCCGCAGTGGGAACATTGCACAGTTTCTTCTTTGGCTACCTCAAATCAGATGGAGGGGTATGATACCAGCTACAGTGCCAGTCAAACCCTTCATTGTCTCCATGACATCTCTCACTTTTTTTGTTGTTGCATGGTACACAAAAGGTCACTTCAGGATGGCTTGCACATGATGTCATAGACGCAGCTTCTGAATGAACTGGCACTGCACGATGGTGGCTCTGATGACAAACAAGTTTCATCTATGTGAAAAGAACATGGCAGGAACATACATCTCTGTGTGCAAATAGCAAAAGTACATGCATGTGATGTCTTGATAACATTAATGTGGCATCGCAAACACCGCACCTACTTGCTGGTGCTCCAACATGGTGCTTTCAATGACATCAATGCAAGCCATCAATAACAAGTTACAAAGTTGTTTGTACAATGTTGACGTGAAAGCCAATGCACAATGTTGTTGTATATATTAGTCACACACACTTGGAACATTGCCACAGTTTCTTTTTTGGCTGCCTCTTCAACAATGTGCAAGGTGTATGGTACCAGCAGAGACACCAATCACAAAAAAATAGTCAAACTTCTCAAGCTCTTCGTGACACTGTTCACATTCCCACTGGTGCATTGATATGTTTCACCTTCACTGTGCTCGTTATAGCGGGCCATGCATCACTGCTGAAAAAGGGCCTTACAAGGTTGATGTCCATGCACTCATCTAAAACACCACAGTTCAGCAAATCTGGCTTTGTTTCCACATCTTCTTCAAGAATTTTACCACTGAGGGCACTGATGACACCTAAACAGTTGCGCTCAGAATATTAGGTGGTATCGTAATCGTCGGTGATTTTTTTCCCCTTTATTTCACCATGTTTGTCACCGACGTGACGGGACTCCGTCACACTATCTTGACATGTATCGGCAAATAATTGTCTCCGCGCTAGTCGCTTGACGGCCGGCCGCTCGCGAAAGCAAACTGCCGGTCAAACCACAACCGGACGACTTGTGCCGTCAGTCACAGCCTGTTTTAAGTAAAACTACCGGCAAATCTCGCTAAGTGCCGGCGCTCGTCGCTTGACGGCCGGCCGCTCGCGATAGCAAACTGCCGGTCACACACAACCGGACGACTTGTGCCGTCGTGACTACAGCCGGCCAATGAGGAGACACTGCCGGCCAAGTTCCGCTCGCGCAGTTCAGCCGGATGCCGGGCGAATATCCACTCCCAAAACTAAACGTCACGCTGTGAAGCTCTAGCCCTTCGTGGCCGAGAAGGGTTCGCTGCCGCAAAGTGGTTGATAAAACATTTACGGCATCGAAGGAACCTAAAGGAATCAGTCATCTCATGAGACTGTCCGAGACGTGTTAATATGAAAGCTTACAGGCGTATTTTCCATTTGTAATAATGGATATATCGAATTATTTCGCGATCCCCTTCGAATCCGATGGGTCCGACGGTCGTCAAGTGAGGTGAAACTTGAGGCACTCGAGAGTGTGCGTTGCGTTAAAATGTCTGTGTATGCCCTGCTTTATGTTACCTCGCGTGTGTTCGCTTGAATTTATACAGATTCTTAAGACTATCAGCAGCGCTAATAAATCCATCATCTGCGCATTTATTATTTGACCTGAAATGTAGCAGCTGGCGTTTGAAGTAGACATCCGAAGCGGCGCCTCGTCGCAATTTTGCAGCAAGTTGACACTATGCGATCACGCTGAATTCAGGCCACTGATTCATTGGTATCTTGTAATAATTTCTGTTGGCATAATTAAGTTTCTCCATGACACTATTCCAAGCTATTCCAAGAAGTTGCTTGGTCTGTTCTCTAATGCAGAGGGTTGCTGCTAATTCATTTGCCTGGCGGGTAGAAGAATTGAAGAAACCTTTGCTATGCATTGGTGCATTTATTAGACGTTTGGGTGCTCGTACGGTGACTGGAGACTGCGTGGGCGCCTTTTTTTTGTAATTAAAGAAGACAAAGCATCAGGTAACGTATGTGGCAGTTACGATTTCCCTGCTGGTGGGCTTCGCTGCACAACGAATCACCGATGCACAGTACATGCTTTGTGGCATAACACAGCTGCAATGCCATAAAGCTGACTATAGTGAATCTGTCATCTTGTAGCACGTATATATAATGTAAATATATAGTGCATTGAATCCAAGGGGCAGTGCAAGCATGGCGTAAACAAGCAGGGTACGAGTCAAAATATGGGCGGCGTGCGCAGCACAGATTTCTTTGCGCTCCACAATGAAAGAATTGCTTTGTAAGTTTACCGCTACACAGGGGTGTAATGCGACGAAAACTAAATGCCATGCTGTGAAGCTTGCTACCTGTGGCTGCAATTAGTTGCCGGAAAGAGTATCGCCAGGTTGTTTCAGACTGATCTGACGAGAAAATAAGCAATCTGCATCGCTGCGCCTAGTACACACATACTGTGCCCTAAGTAGGGAGGCCGGCTTCGGCATGACGCTCGTTCGCGTGGTGGCTCGGTCGCCACAAGCATTTGTTTAAAACAAGCAATAATATTGATTATTCGGTGACTATATCGCGGAATATTGGAGCTAAACGTTTTTCTAAGGCACCTTTTGGGAAAAGCTGGCTTTTCTGGAACCACGAGACAAGTTCCGATCATGTCTCAAACTTCGTCGTCCAAAAGGACCAGCTTCGTAAACTAATGCGCTTGTTACGCTAGCAAGGTTAACACAAAAATGAAACCTAATGCACTGTGCGGCTATGCCTGCGCAGTGATCTCATTGAGCTGAAACAAAACTGATTCCCCCGCCTTGCGAACTGCGTGCCCCTTAGTCAAAAAGTGGCCCTTCTCAAAGAAAGCTGCAAGTATGCACCTTATTCGTGCGTCCATTAAATCAAGCCACCTGCATTTCCATGGTTAAATCGCATGATCAACGTCTCACACGCACGTAGAGCCAAGGGACTAGGCTAGGTACATCTCGCTTGGAATTTCCTAGGGACAGCACCAAAAAGTGGTCTGGCAACGCGGGCATGTTTTGGTGGGAGAGTATTTCGGCCGCGCGTTAAAAAAGTCACGTGGTACACAGAGCTGCTCCGCGCGCGGCGGTCGCGGTTGCCTAGACGACGAAGACGCGGCCGCGGCGGCACCAAGATTGACCTTGGCGGCACTCCGACCGTCGTTGGGTTCTGCGGCAGTGCCATGTTTCCTTTGGTATTACATATTCAGTGGGCATTGCGATGAAGCAGTGACTGCATGAGCTGCACGTCACAGCGCACAAATGCAACATTCAAGGGTAAAATTTAGCACAGCTTCACTGACTTGGCGTCGCGAAGACTGATGAAACTGCGGAGCTGGTGCCTTTTCCTTGGCTTTGGGGTGCGTTTTTTACTAAGTACTATTTTAGCTGTCGATACAGCGATGATAATATGACGCCGCTAAACGGTCCGTGAGCTCCTGCTTTGGCCACTCGCAAGTCAGGATCGGATTCCCTTCGTTGCTGGGCGGCCGACGTCTCTCTTCCCGACGAGTTTTGTCGTGCAGTTGCGGCGACACGCCTCTCTCACTCGAAACTCGGGGTCGGCCCGTCATCGCTGGGCCCATATGCTCTAGCGAATTCCCATCATATTTCCCGCCGCGCCGCTTCTTCTCCCGAAGACAGAACCTTGTTCGTACTCGCCATACTCGTCGCCGAACGTCGTAATGCTCTGCGCCGACAGTGCACGCTTTTGTACTGCTTTGTTCACTCAGAATTTATACTTGCAGCAACAACGAAATGAAACAATGTTAGTGCTGTTAAATCAAGGTGTGCGGCCTAGAGGTAGGGGGCACTCTTGTAAGCTCAGTGCGAGCAGTCCGGCCGCATTAGAATTAACACCACAATTAAAGCACGATATGCAACACGTACGAACTGACGGTCGGATGTCAACAAGCATGCACGCTAGCAATAAACAAAGATAATGATGTGCGTCTATCCTGGCCTCTCCTAACTCCATCGCACAGTAGTCAGGGAACACCAAGCCCAGCTTTTTACTCTGCCGAAATAACGTAACACTACCGCAGAAGGGGAGCGCATACTATCGATACGATGGCCGGAGCCACCGCGCCACCGCGTCCACGCGTCTCCGTCTCGCCGGTCTCGCTCGCCTGGCAACGGCCAGACCCCCGCCAGAGGGCCGCACCGGCCGCACTTTTTTAACGCGCGGCCGAAATACTCTCCCTGTTTTGGTGGGTTTTTAGTAGAGAGGCTAGATGGGTTTGACTAGTCACGGCCGGGCTAGACCGCACGCGCGCTTCTTTTCTTACGGCCTTCTCACCCGCCGCGAAAGCAATGGGAGAGTTTCTCAGTATGTTTCGCCGGCCGTCGGCGGTAGGGGCGCTGCGACCCTGACCGTGCCTCTCCTGCGCCGCGCACACGGCACAAGAGCGTTGCTCGATGTGAAACCGTGGAATGGGGGTTCTCGACGAAGAGGGGGGAGGTGGATTATTCAGGAAGTCGGTGGTAGAGGGAGGATCGTCTCTTTAAAAAAAAAACTAATGTTATCAGACGGCTCGCCGCATCATGTAGGTATGCATGTGCCTGTGGATAATACAAGCATAAACTCAGTAAAACTGTGGAAGAATCGGCTAACGAGGCATAATGCAGGAGGGTAGCGAATTGGGCGAGTTGGAAAATGCTCATGATGGTTAGCACAAACGCAACACGGACGAAAAGAAGAAAAAACGACGACACAAGGGTTATCTAACAACTGAATGTTTATTGCAAAAATCACAAATATATATGTAAAAGAAAGAGAAAAAACAAGAAACCCGCACATGCGCCAAAAGATAATTGACAGATAAAAACGTGTATGCTAACAAAACTACGCCCGTTCCAGGAAAGACACTTCCTCATCAATCAAAGCGATAGAAGGGCAGCTCACGCAGTTCTCTTTCTTAGGCATATATATTTGTGATTTTTCCAATAAACATTCAGTTATTAGATAGCGCTTGTGTCGTCGTTTTTTCTTCTTTACGTCCGTGTTCCGTTTGCGCTAACCATCATGAGGCATAACGCAAGAGGCATGAAGCACTGGCATCGATCAGAGAGGGAGATAAACAACGCTGCACCTGTTCTGCAAGCAGAGCACCAAACACCTTTGGCCCTTAGTCTCGCTGGACAACGAGGCCGCAATTAAGAGAGGTCGCTTACAGAAATGATGAGCACGCCTTCCCTTTGCTAGCTATTTTCTATTTCTTTATTTTTCCAAATATATTTGGAGTGGTTTTCAGGGCTAAAAGCTGCCGTCTGCAGCTTGACAGCTCTTTGAAACACGTACGTGAGTTGTATCTCTAGGGGTTGAAAATAACTGCGCATAGAGAGAAAGAAAGTAAAAAAAACAAGAGAGGACTCTTGCTGCTGAATAACCCCTTCGGACGGCACGCCCCGAGAATGGTGGTGTGCATTGTCAAGGTGTTAACACCACCTGGAAACATTAATTCCGGGGACCCCGAGCTCTTTCGCGTTCCTTTTGTTAGCGTCAGGATGGCTGGGCCGTAAAATGAGACACAGTAGAAAACGCAACGCACGACACACAGTTAAAAGGGAAAAAGAAGTTTACATTTAATTCTCAACAACTTGGTTACAACGCAAAACTCGTAACACAAAGTCGCATACGCATATTCGCTCAAATCGCACTACTAACAACGCACAACCGCTCTAATCGCACCGCTCAAACGCACAACCGCTCAAATCGCTCGCACTTTTCAGACTCTCCTCGTCGCTTATTATAATATTATTACAGACCTCGGATGTGACTCTTGCGCTGCGCTGCTGACGACCAACAACAGGCAGCATCAGCTGTACAAGCTACTGCGAGCACAAGACAGGAACGAACTACACTACCCGAGGCCTGAGTTTCTAGCTCTTTTGGTCAAGATAGTGGTCTTTTTTCGATAAGGCCTCTGAACACCTGCCACGCAGGAATGTGCTAGAAGTTTTGGAAACAGCAGTCCAGCCCTACTTGCAACGCGCTCCCATCTTAAGCTGCCCTGAAGGCGTTGACGACAGCCACTCCCGACGATCCGCAGATTTCATAGCCGAAAAATTCCTAAGATTTTTCCTCGTCAATCACTTAAACCAACTGACTGACGCAAATGACAAGCCTTCCACCTACGCACACAGCCGACTAGGAAGCATTTTAGGTTGTGAACGAGACATTTGTGAAGTCCGGAAAAGTTTTCACTTGAAAGGGTTCAACTATTTGCGAGTGCTTACGAGCAATAAATATTTATTTCTAAACCTCAGAATGTCTACACGTTTGATGGCGGAGAGCTGTACTCCCGGCTCTTGCATTTATACGTTTTTCGATAAGCTTAAGCTCGATGCACGTTGCGCATATAAGAAGTCAAAATAAACCATTTGTGCGTCTTCAACGATTAGGCAACTTGTTTTTCAACGCGCGGTGAGTGAAGAAGCGCGCCCGAACTCATGTGCCGGCGTTGCGCGCGCTGCACGGAGCGGCGGAGGAGGGTCAGGGTCGCAGCGCCCCCCTCAAAGCAGCGGCGAGAGGCATGTACTACACCCGATGCGAAGGCCGTAAGAAGCGAGCGCGCGCGTGCGGTCTAGCCCGGCCGTGGACTAGTGTAGTAGTGTTGTGAACGAGTCGGCGCAGTTGAAATCATTTGCTATGACGGCGCACAGGTGGCGCTCCGGCCCGCTGGCGCGGGGCGCGCGCTCTTTGGCCCGCTTACAAGCGGCACCCAGCAATGCGTTTTCTGTGCGCATTTTTGAATAATTTATCTGCGTGCTCGCAATCGTTCGTTGGCTCATGCAGACAGGACAATACGAGCGTCGTGATGTTCTGTGTAGCATTCTTGGGCAGCTGTATTTTCGGTCGGTCACCCCTGAAACTTCACTTAGAAGCAGATGCTGGCAGTTCTTGCAACCTACCGTTGGAGTTGTATAGGCCCGCTTTTATTATATATTAAACGGCGTATTACTGATTTTTGTTATTTCTATCATTATCATTACTCTGTTTTAATGGAAGCTACTTCAGGCTTCCAGAAAAAAAAAAAGGTCTTGTAAGTGGGAAACAGCATAGCTGAATAAGTACCAAAGTTCGGCCCTCAGGTTAGAAACGCATGATCGTTCCGCTCCGGAGACACAATGACGAAACGGTATAATGAAGGGTGCAGAGCACAAAAGTGACACGTTTATTGAATTCAATATTTCGCTGTTGCAGTTCGGAGATCACTGACAGCTAGCGCCTCAGTTTGAGCAGCTTTTGCTTCTCGCGTTGTGTAGACTTACTTCTCTTTGTTGATGGCTTTAGTGAAGAAGTGCAGCCTAGTTAAACTATAAAACTTAACCATTTCTATAGTGAGTGCTTGACCATGCTCGCTGCAGCCAACGTTTTGGTGGTCATGCCCGTGCAAGAACTCTAAAAATGATAGCATACTTTCAGCATGCAGCTCATTTCTGCTTAAAAACACAGCAAACGCGTTCTCCAGCTTTGCAATCAAGTCTTCAAGGTGTTTTGAGGGGTACAGTAAGCCCCCATGGTCAAATTTCCTCGTCAATGAGGCATTCTCATTTGTCTCTGCCTGCAGAGGCAAAATGGCTAAGGCAGACGCACATGTGGGGCGTGGGAACCTTTTAAGTGCTTTCCTGACGACATAGCCAACAGCATAGAAAATTAAATGGCTGTCCCTTTTCAACACAGCCTTTGTGGTCAAAAATACTGCTGTCTTCAAGCACAGCTGAAGCATTTGCGAGGTTTCTCTCATCCAAGAGTTCATCAATTAAGCGGGCTGCCTTTTGTTTTCCAATGTCTGATGGCCCCAAGAGTGCACTTATGATCTCTGCTGGCGAGTTACCACGTTTCTAGGTGGTTTCGCTAAGTTGTAGAGCGCTAGACTGTTTACTATGAGCAAAAACTGCTCTGGGATCGGGGTGATCATTACACAAAAACGATTGTCTAACAATTCCAAAAATATTCTCTAATTTGTCTTGGCTCAAATTCGCTGTCAGCAAGTATCTGTAATTTATTTATTTATTTATTTATTCAAAGTGCCTTACAGGCCCATTGAAGGGCATTGAGTAAGGGGGGCATCAGTAATTACAATTGAGCGATGACGTTAGATACCTCTACAAGCTCTCAATTAAAGATGTGCTTGAAGATCCTCACAATAAACCGATCGTCAAAATGACGAGAACACACAACGCATGCCTCGTCCAGCACTCTGTCTTTTCGTTTTATGTTCCTTTCCCATTCTTCTCGACGAAGAGCGTCCGCCGGAGCACGGACCAGGGAACTTTTTCGGCAGACGTTTTGTACCCGCCTTTGCACAGAGGCACGAAGCATGTCCTGCCTTTCTTAGCAGGCATACTCCAAAATACGAAGAAATGACGGTAATGTCACAGTTGATGTTCGGCGGAAACATATCAGGTAAGCCACAATGAAGCAGCACAGGGGCGTACGTTGACTCACCACGTGCAGAGACGAACAAAACTCGCGCTTCCACACTACCAAGCACAAACACAAGCAAACAAACAATGATCGGCAGCGGCAGCGGGGCCAGCTCGTCAGCTCGCCTCTAACTGATGATGATGTAGTGGTGGCCTGCCCCTTTGCAACGGGGAAACACATTTAGTGTCCTGGCCTCACGGAAAAAAAAATTAAGAAAGGAAAAAAGACAGAAATATTGAAGATACACCCTCACTCGCCAAAGGCAGGAGACGCGCACATAACAGGTCCTAAGTTCGGTGTACAGTTCTCCACCACTCGGAAAGCCGCCTTTTCGTGACAGCCACCGCGCATCGTCCCCTCTCATTGTCACTGTTGTCCTGTGCATCGAGAAACCCTAGCGCCTGTGGGAGTGTTGCGCCCTCCACCGGAGCCGTGGGAAGTCTCCTGCAGCGAAGAATGAGGTGATCCTGCGTCTCGGTCTCCATACTGCAGACTCTGCACAGGCTGCTGACGACAGCGTCATCAAACCTTCTGCGGTATTCAAGAATGCGAAGAGCCCCAGCTCTCGCCTCGAACAGGAGGCTGCTGCCACAACTGTTGTCATAGAAGCGAAACCCACTGATGTTCTCCTTATGGGTCCTGTAGCACTCGAGGGTGGGCTTGGCCTCCATAGCCTTTCTCCATTGGGTGTCTTCCGCCTCCCTGACTCGCAGTCGGACCTCGACCGCCCACTTGGCCGCCGTTTCGGTAGGGATGGAGTCTTTAAAGAAGCCATACGTTTTTTCCAGTTGGTAGATTCGTCGCGTCCAGTCCGTCCGCATGCAGGTTGCTGACAGGTACTCGAACACACGGCGCGCCCACCGAGTGCGTCGCATGAGCATGAGACGACCCTGGTAAGCAATCTTGCTGGTGGCTTCCCGAGCCTCAAAGCTGGACCAGCCGACATCCCCCTGCACCGCCTCGTTGGCAACTCGACCATGGCAACCAAGCGCCGCACGGCCGACCTCTCTCTGCTGGCGCTCCAACCACTCCCGTGTCGTTGGTGATAGGCACACCACGGCGTTTCCAAACGTCAGACCCGGCACGTGCACCATTTTCCATAAGTCGCGGATCATTTGGAAGCGGTTGCAGCCCCAGAGGCATCGACGATGAAGGATTCGTTGAGCCTGCAGCGCCGCCTGTCGAACCATGGTCTCGTGTAGACTGTATTTTGCGGCTTCCACACACAGGGTAACACCAAGGTACCTGTAGTCGTTGCGCGCAGTCAGTGGTTCTCCTCCCAAGGTCAGCGCCGCTGCATCCGCGTTCCCTCCTGCCAGACAGACAACCGCTGATTTCTTAGTGTTGAACCGAAGTCCAAGACTCGCAACCTCTGTCTGGCAGATATCCCAAGCAACGCTGGCCGACTGCCGACGTTTGGCTGATCACTGGCAAATAGCCGGCAGCCGACTTCACTGGCCACCAGACATCCGAAAAGGGTCGGCCGGAGGTGCGCTGCCAGCTACGTCGGCACTAGATCGGCTGCACGATTCGCGCCACCGTCGGTGGCCGAGTGAACGCCGAGCGCGCCAAACGCTTGTCGGCACTTGGTCGGCTGCACGATTCGCACCACCGTTGGTGGCCGAGTGAACGCCGAGCGCGCCAAACGCTTGTCGGGGCGACAAGTCGGCAACACGTCGTGCCGGCCTTGGTTGCCGGCAGAGGATTCGAACAGCGTGTATTATTTTAGGGCAGCATAAAATACACTGCAGGAAGTGTAAAAAACTCCTACAGTGTGATTTTTTAAACATTACAAAAATCACCTGTGACACACAACATACTTGTGGTCCTTGAGCTGATTACACCAAGTGGTAGAGATTATTTGCGCGAACAATCCAAATACATTATTGACTAAACAAAAATAATAGCGAGCCATTACATTCGTGCATGGTTTCTCCAGGCGTGCATATCTACTTTTAAAGATTTTTTCGAGACCATCATTCGCCAAGTGTGCGACAGTATTTATATACATGGGCGTTAAACTAGGCTTTTGTCGTTGTTCGATGCTTAAAACTGATTCTTACAAAAATAAACGTGACTGAAGCAACAGTGAACTTCTGCCTAAAATTTGATGGCATAAATATTAAATCGTAAGATTTCATTCCAATTATTGCAAACTCAGTGGCTACAGTTAGTCAGTTGCAGTAGGTAAGTCAGTGTAATTTTAAGGTCATTAATGAACTTTATTTAGATAGGCGATTATTTATTTTGCTTTTTCATGCAAGTAATGTCACCCGCTTGCATTAAACCGAGCTCACATAATACATTTATGTCATTTCTGAACTAAAACGGCCATTAAAAACCATTCTGTATAATCTAAAAGAAGCATCGTCTGTATACAGACAACATGAAGCATGAAAATTTTTGCGTGCTGCCCGAGCAGCGCTGCACACCCAAACAGTCTGTGGATAGAGAGACGCAGTGTTTTGTTCTAACAGCTAGTCCTTTATTATGTAATTTGCGCAATGTAATGAGTAAAAGTTCTTATCTTTCGCTGACGGATAAGTCAGGCAAGCGGAAATAGAGCACTGCACGGGCCGATTTTTCCGGCCCGGGCCCGGCCCGGCCCGAAAACGCCATGCTCCGGCCCGCCCGAGCCCGGCCCGGTGTTCTTAAATGTGGCCCGTACCCGGCCCGGGCCCGAAAGGTTTGGGCCCGGCCCGGCCCGACCCGACCCGTTTCAGCTAGTTATGCCTTGAGCACAAAGGAGGCACTGTCTAACCTTCGGTTATTGTGAAGATACCTGCCACACACAAGATATTTTCTAGAGATTGTTTTGGGAACTTCTTTCAGTGTCACGACTTTCACTGGTACTGTGTATGCTTACGGTTAATTACGCCCGTAACACTCTTGCGAAATAATTGCAGGGCAATATAAAATATACATAACTTGCAAGTGACGTCAATTCCTGTCTTCCGTCCGCCATCACCGAGCACATACGTCTCAGTGACCGCGCTGTGTTTACGTTCGTGCGCGAATCGTTCTGCGTAGTGAGCCTGTTTTTGTTGTTTGCCTTGCGCTTATGACGAACGAGAATCGTTCAGGACATTATGCAGCCTGCAGTGTCGTCAGTGGTGTCGCACGTAATGGTTGAAACAACTTCGCACGAGTCACCTACAGCGGCGCTCTTGGCCGCCTGCATTTTGCGGCGCTCAAACTATACACATTTCGTCGCTGATTGCTGCATAAATCCATGGCCCAATAACATGTTTGGCGCACAGTCGGGATTCGTTTCACCGAAGAGCTCAGAGAGCCTCCAGAAAACCAAGGCGCGATCGCTGTGTTCAATTCGGTGCTTCACGTTTCGACAAAAATTGACCTCACGCATAACTCCGTGGTGATAGACTCGGCGAAAAGGTGAGGAGATTCGGAAGCATAACTTGCCTGTTATGAAGTGACGCCCGCACACGAACGTTGGTCAACGTCTGAGGTCCTTCCTGTTTACGCACGCATAAGAAAGAGCTGTCCGCTTCTCTGACAGCTCTTTCGTGCGGTCGCACGGGTTTGTGATCACGTTTGGCAAACAGTACGTCCCCGCGTCTGGTCTTTTTTTTAATCGATTTACACTTCTCGTGCAGCAGCCAAATATCGCACAAATCGCCTTTGCGATGAGCAGCATTGACGGGAAATGCGAGAGCCGCACAGCTTGAGTCGACGTCGTCTGCTGCCATGTGCTCGGTAATGGCGCCGCATGCCGCGAAATCGTATCCCAGAGTTCCGCTGTGTGACGTAGTTGCAAGTTATGTATAATTGGAGTCATAGCTGGCTGTTTCATGTACGCACGCAGTGCTAACCACGCAATCTTATTTTTGCATTTCAAAGAACGACTACAAAATATACCTCCATAAACTGAAAAAAAAAAAAAACATGGCAGACATTTTTAGTTTAAGTTTTACATCAATTGCATACGAGCTAGGGCTGCTGAGTAAAAGTAGCAAGTCTGCAAACTTTATCTATTGCACAATGCGATGAAAAAAAAAACGTGCTCTAGCTGCTTCTGGTAGGAATACACCAGGCTGGGCAGCGTTACATGAATTAAAGCTGTCGTGTTGACTCCTCGGCAGGCAACTGCACCCAACGTACACAACGTTTTCGTGTTCAAAACAAGAACGTTCTTTGTCCCACCCTTCTTCCCCGAGTCACCGCCACCGCAGTGCCATAGATCTGTCAAAGCGAGGCACACCCGTTAGAGAGCGAGCCACCGTCCTCGCTGTTCCCTGAAGATGGCTGTCTCGTGGTCTTCGTGTGACCGCCTTCGATCTTTGAAAATGTTACGCCTAAAAGCGAGACCGGACTAACGGCTTCCAAAACAACTGTCTATTAGAGCGCCGAAGTGAACCAGCCGGCGGCCTCTCTAGCGATCCCCGTCGACGTGACGTGTCGGGTGTCCGGAGCGTGATTATACAGATACGTATGAGACCCGGGCCTAATACGGGCCTGGCTCAGGCCCGAGCCCGACCCGAGCCCGAAGATCACGGGCCCGAGCCCGGCCCGGGCCCGATCCAACAATCCCTTACCCGGCCCGGCCCGGCCCGCGGGCCGGGCCGGGCCCGGGCTTTCGGGCCGGCCCGGGCCCGTGCAGTGCTCTAAGCGGAAATACCATATATGCTATGTGAAAAAAACTCATCAAAAGGCGTGGCCGCAATGTAAGATTTTAGTACCAATACACGAACAAGAAATATTCTTTCAAGATTGTTAGAACGAACACATAGCAATGGCAATCCACTGAATACTCGTGCTGTGAAAAATGAAACGCAGGAGGCGGAAAAGTGCGGGAAAGAAGAGGGTCAGAAGGAACCGCGCTGCTCTACAGTATAGAGCGTGGAGTGAAAAGCACATTTAAAAAAAGAAGCAAAAAAACATGCGCTACGGCGGCCCGCGCCCCGGAAGGTCCCGGTGGGGAGAGGGAAACTTCTTTTTTTCTTTTTTTCCGCTGTTCTCCGGTTTTCTTTCTCAGCGTGGAGCCGCCTCCTCTTTCGAAGAAGCCGCACATCTGCAGGCCCGCCGTCAGTGCCCAGCAGTGCTTTTTGCCGCCAAGATAAGAAAATGGGACACGTCCGAAACAGCACCGCTAAAGACTTGCGTTTGTCAAAATTTACGCATGTACGTCTAGGTAGCAACAAATTTTCAATTAAGTTAAAGCGAATTTATCTTTTTTTTTTAGGCAGCGTCTCGTGCGCCGCGCGGTGCAGGAGCCGGTCCCACACAGAAGTGGCTCCTGCACCGCACGGAAGTGACGTCACCTCAATAAAATAAACTTTAAACAACTCAAATGGACAGATTATTACTTTATAATGTGTTAAACCTGCAGAAATCTTAAACAAAAAGTATTTAACGAGTTAGTTAATGTACATTTGTTAATTAATGACATACTGCAAACACCTTAAATCCAGGGGGCGCTGCGAAAGGTAACAGTTGAAGCCTCACTGCGGGCTCAGTGCATTCTTCGGCGCCGCATCTTGTGGGGGTGCAACCGCTTCATCATGGTGCGGGACATATGGAAACTTGGGCATGTTCCCTGCCTTACATTTGCCAACGCAGTAGTCTGCATGACAGCGGCCACCAGAGAATGGCTGGAGCGGCGGCAACGAGAAGTTGGCCGCACGGCGCTTGCGTGCCATGGAAGAGTGGCGAACGAGGCAGTCCAGGGGGATCTAGGCTGGTCTTGTTTTGAAGCTCGCGAGGCCTCCAGCAAATTAGTGTACCGGGGTCGCCTTCAATTCATGTGCAGAGAGCGCTGGGCAAGGCAGGTATTTGAATACCTTGCGGCAACATGCATACGTACCTCTTGGGTGAACCGGGTGTACCGGCTCGAAAAGAAGTATGTAACCTTCACAGAGCCGGTACAGGCTGAAACTGCAAGGCTCTATACCAAGGAGGTGCGTAAGCGGGTGCGCGACAAGGAGGAGGAGCTGTGGCAACAAGCAATGAGTGGAAAAGTTACCCTCGAACTTTACCGCAGCAGTAAAGGCACCATAGGCTCAGTTCGCATGTACGATAACAGCACCGGGAGCTCGCTTCTGTTCGAGGCTCGAGCTGGCGCGCTTCAAACCCTTACGTACAAGAGAACGATCGACAGGGAGATGGCTTCGGTGCTGTGTCGCGCCTGTGGAAGTGCCGACGAGACAATTGCACATCTTGTGATTGAGTGCGGACAGATAGGCCTCCCGCGCACGGAGTCATTGCGCACCGCGCTGGGCTTTGCGGGGGAAGATGGAGAGACTGATTTACAGGCAGCGAGAGTGTCGATGCGGCGCCTTGAACGCTGGAGGGCAGTGGTTGTTGCGCAGCGGTCGAGGACACAGGGTGGCGTAGTGACAACATAGTGTTAGCAAGCGCGAACCGAGCGTGCCCTTGTGCTTTCTTCTACTGTGCCCCACTCTTTTCTGTTTGTTCGGTTTTCTTCCCCCTTGCTGGGCCCGTCCATTGGGAGGGGTTGGGGTTTTTTATTTGTTGTTTTTTTGTGTTTTTTTCTTTGTTTTTTTTTCATATCCGTGTGCTAGGGTGTCATTACAACCATAATTACACCCGCCCGTTAAAAAGGGAACAGCAGCAAATCATCATCATCATCATCAGTGGCAAGCATGTGCATGGCAGCCGTCAGAAAGTCGATGTGCGGCAGGGCTTCTCACTATGATGTGCGGATGTTGCGTTGCTGTTGGAAGTACTGCATTTTCTAGTTTGCGATGTTAAACCTTGCTGTTGTCGAGGGTGAGAGTTTCCTTGCAACCGAGCACCTCATTTTGCTTGTCGCGAAGGGTAAGGTTGATGATGAAATAAATGTTGTTACACAGTTCGTGTGAACGTCCGGACGCACAAGAAATCCCAGTGCGGCTGCGAAGTGTTTTTACTAAGCCTGTGATCTCGGATGGCCAGTGCTCCTGCACTGCAGGTTTTTCGCAAAGTGCGAACACGTATCGGCCATTATCATCCATTGCCAGGTAAATCATGCTGCGCTGTCACCGGCCGTGTTATTCAGTAAGGCAAGGCAAACTGTGCGGCACTGTTTTGTAGGTATGTGGGCTAACGCAGTCGGCTGTTGCCATTGGGCACCGTTTATCAAGTGCTGAACGCCTAAAGCACAGTGCAGCCTAGATCATCACGGCGACACGTCAGTATTTTGAAGCGACTTAGTCTGCCGATTACTTCGTGGGGCGGTGACGGTACACTGAGCGACATAACAAGGTTTCATGTTGCATATTCGGCGTGGCTACAAGAGGCGAAAAGAAACAGTGACATCTAGCAGCTAAAAAAATGATGGCAGGAAACTTGTCCATCATTACTTGTTATGGTTATCATCTGCCAGTCATGCCCTGCACTCGGAACACACACGCAATGCGATAACGCCAGCCGGAGCAAAATAGCTCTGCGGTGACGCCGGCCGAAAGCACAGATTCGCCCAGCGATAGTCAAAGCATGTTGAAGTTCGACTGTACCGAAAGCCACGCCTTACGCTGTTCGCGTTTCTTTTCATCGCGATAGTACATCACCACGAGCCGTTCGCGAAATCTAGGCGCCCAGTGACCCAGTTCTGAGACTGCGTCTGTTGCAGTGCGTCTTCCTGTTATCGGAGCCTTGATAAACCGTGCAAATCAGCATTATTGACGCGGATGCCGAAAAAACCGATGCAGCCAGCTGCATCTGAATATTGCGTGTCCTCCTGCGTCTCGCAGGCATTGGTCTCGCCGAGAAAGTGCATTGATTCTTAAAACAGCGTATCATAGTAAATAGAGCCAATTGTGCGAGGTTCAACGAACGTTCAATATCAAAAGACCTATAGACAGGACCACTAGCAGCGCAGCAGCAGCAAGTCCGGCGGCAGAGGACGATAGGGAGGCATACCAGGCATACTCGCTTGCCGACTCGGCGAATTCATGGCATATTCAAACGGCGCGCCTAACCGGAAAACGCATGACGTCACTTCCGTGCGGTGCAGGAGTCGTTTCTGTGTGGGAGCGGCTCGTGCACCGCGCGGCGCAGCAGTCTCTGCCTTTTTTTTATTGTGCAATGTAGTTACACCTTTACCTCCCACAGATAATAAGCTCTGGCTGAAACCAGGGAACTATACAGTTACGACGGGTATATTCCCCGATATGCCTATTTGAAAAGTTTCTGTTATCCCATCACTTTGTCAGAGGTCGCCTTGTATATGTTTGTGGCATTCGTCCTTTTAGCACAGCATTTCAAATAAAAATGAACCCTTGTTTTTAATAAAAGACAAAGCAGGTACACCGTAACCTACATTATAAAGAAGTTAAAATACTGCACAATTAGGATATCACTGCCTCAAGATACGAAATAATGCCAGTCAGAAGTCGCATTGTGGTCGTTTTATACGTCTTGAAAATACTAAACAAAAAGATAAGCGAGCGAATATGATGCATGGAAATGCATGAGAAACATTCCGCGGATTTGTCTAATCTTCTTACTCATACGTATAAAAGAATCGCATATAATGGAGCATTTGCGGCGGGTAACGCGCAACGCACACTGCTGTTCTGTTGGATCAATGTTAATAAAATGTTTGCTAGTTCCGTTATTTCACAGAATAATAATTATCCATAGGAGCAACACGTGCTTAAAACTGGACGCTGTAGCTTTATATTTCTATGATTCTATGGACGCTGTAGCTTTATATTTCAAGACGCATTAGACAAATGCATAGCTAGTGCCTCGCGGTAATCTGCCGTCGACGGTGCCTCGCATGCAAACCGAAAAAAAGTAATAAAATTACATTGCTAATAGTAGACGCTTCACGTGCCGTTGACGATGTGTGTGGCTGACTGTCTGCGCAACGTGAGCGTACAACACGTTTCTACACATATGAGAGCTTAATTATCAAGTCCCTTGCCGACGCACCACATGGGACCAGGTGCACTGCTCGACACCGTTAGATTGATTTATATATTTGTCCAGCCTTACACCGGCTGCATAGAGTGATGAGGATTTGTCAGCAGAGCTCATCAATCTAACGCCGTTGTTATCGAAAGCAGAGCAAAATAACGCGACGTGGTGAAAAGTATTCGTCTCTGATCGAGTGACAAGTTGAACACCGGTCAATTTTACTTTGAAATTCAACATTTAGGTTTCGAGCTAACAAGCGCGAGCGCGTTCGGGCAGTATGTTGAGGAATAAGTCATGTAGTGTAGCTACAAACGCGATGACGGCCTTTGGTCAAACAAGGAAAACAGCAATGACCGTCAACCACAGACGTAAGTGAAACTTCCGGCTAAGGAATAACATCGAGTTTTGCTCCGAACTGACTGAAGTTAAGCTATTATTCGGATGCTGACTAGACATGCGATGGCCATAATGATGAGCGCATGCATTGACTCAATAGGGAAGTTGGAATTCGTCGGCGTTGTGAAGAATTATTCGTTTGGAGACATATCGTTAAAATATTTTTATAACCTTGAGAAATCGCAAGATTTGAACACTCTGGAGATCAATGTATTTGCCACCAGGAAGTACATAAAGGATAAGAAAGTGCAATCACACGAATTTATCTTTAATGTGGCTTTACAATGGTCCATTGGGCTGCGGTATAGAATTGACTGAAATAGTTCGCAAATGGCACGTTGATTGTAACCGACCACGTACATTACACCATCTATTAGTAATAAATTTTATTGAAAATGAATTAATTCAATCTTTCTCCCATCGGAAAGGTTTTGGCTGCTTTATAGCGAGCCCCCAAAAATATTAATTTCGTCACACGAAACGTGCGAAATAGAGATCTCGCGGACTGTACAACTTTACTGGAAAATTTCAGCTGCGTGTTTCAGGGGCGCGAAAGCTCTAACTGATTATATGAAAAGCTGAATTGCCAAGTGATCTTAAAATCTGGCGTTCTTGCAGCTTATTAAATGTCCATCTGTCTAAGAATGATGTCGCATTTGCAGTTCTGCTCCAATCAATAACCCCAGCACTAAAGTTATGTTTGCTGTGCCTCAGCATTCCCGAATCCAGCCGAATATTTCTGATGTGCACGTTAAGTATTTGACTATGAAAAGGTACAATTACGGAGTTGGTTAGGAGCGGAATTTAAATGTCGAAGTTTTTCACCTGTTTCGCAAGAAACTTCGCAACCTTTAGCGATCGGGCCGCCGAGAATCCTCCGCCGCATTGTCATGAGTACCGATCAAGCCCTACCTCTTATGATGAAGCACTTATATGCTCAATGTACAGTGGTACGACATGAGTGCTTTTCAAGTGTACTGAGCGTTTACGGTTTCTGCTTGAAGCTCAAGAAAACGTACCGCCTTTGCATGCATTAGATGCAAAGCACTTGAGTTGAACAACAGCAATAAATGGGAATAAATGCGAGTGCCGAGCAGAAATTTAATTTTGATCGTGATACTATAGCGCGCTAGGCTCTATTAAAATATCTACGATTTTGAACTGTCCACGGAAAATTATCATCCCCTCCTCCGCCTTGTCTATGAGCTCAAGTGGGACAGTTCGGCACTTCTGGAACGCTAGCACGGTGCTCACGCTTTAGCACTGTCGTGAATATAAATATATGATTGATCTGATCGAGCCGCATGACAAAGGGGGGACATCAGATATAATGGTTAAATATAGAAGTGTGCGAAGATTGAACATTTGGAATATCGAATCGAATATCGTCATACTTGATTCGGTCTTCGGGAATAGCCCATATGCGTTAATACGAATATTTCAAAATATCATCTATGCCCAAATAAACACGAAATTAGCGTAAAAATACAATAATTTCTACGGTCATAAGCTATACGCCGTTTGCAGAGCCAGAATTCGATAGTCCGCACACACTGAAGAGTTTTAAAATTTCTACTTGATGCTCAGTTTATGATTTTCATGTTAATTTGTTTTAATGTTAGAGTACCAACGATATTTTGTGTTAACAACGAAAACGGTTCAATTCAAATTCGATCCGCTTCTTGCACGCATTAGCGCTGCCCTAAAATGTTCAGGCATGTGCTTCAGTTGAAATTTCCCGCTCCTTTTTTTTCTCACCCGAAAGAGCTGATATGAGCAACACGTGCGTTCCTCCGAAAAAAAAAAAAGTGGTGAGATCTCTCTCCCAGAAAGAATGACAAGGCCTGAAAGGAGGAACGAAGAGGGAGGCGGGGCGTGCAGTGGGGAGTGGGGCTACCATAGCGGGGCGCCGGACCCCGCACCTCTCGCGTTTTCTTTTTTTTCTTTGCCACAGCGCTGGGGAGGGGAGCAAGCCGAGCAAGCTCCATGCGTCAGTTCCCGCCAAATTGTAGCTCTTTCGAGCGAGGACGTGCTGACTGAAACACTGCACAGAGACGGGCAAGCACTCAGAGGCATTTCGTTTGCCTTGATCCTGGAGGCGGCCTTCTCCCATTGCCGAGGATTTGAAGCGAACTCGTAAGTGGCATTTTATTTCCTCGCTGTATCGCATGGTGAGTTTTGTCTAGCGACAAAATCAAATTTTATTTGCACAATTGATGCGTCAATCTGGTCGTCTCTTCTAGCTGGCAGATCAGAAATGTTCAGGCGAACGGCGGTTATATTTGTCTGTGGACCCAAGACTTCGTTGACGGGCAAATATGTCAGATTTTCTTGTTTTTTATTTGTGGCATCTTATTGTAAAGCCGTGACATATTTTGCCGTTTTCTCTAGGGAACCCTGCAACAAGGACTGTAGTGTGAATAGCGTGCTGCGCTGCTCTCGCCAACTGAAAAGAACTCTGGTAAGATGCATGCTTGGTTATGAAAGTCTCACGCAATCGCTTTTCACATTGAATTTGGTCGCAGGTGTGCTGTAAATGCCGACTGCACAATATGTGACTGGCCCGCGGCTGCTTTGAAGGTAAGATTGTGTTCTCATTAATCTATTTATTGTACCATTTGTTTTCCAGTGACATAGCCAACAACGAAAACCTCGATCCATCCTCTCTCCACATATTCTCTAGTTTGTGCGCTGTGGAGCTTGAAGCACTTCTCGGAATTTCAGCACACTCGCATTTATTGTAAGTGCAGTGTTTTTCTTATTTGTGCAGCGACAAAATTATTTTGTTTAGTTGTGCGAATAGAGTTTCTAGACGCGACATGTCTGTGCAACTGGTCAAGTAAATAGTCTACCTTTCTCACAGTATTATTCATTGTTGTTTCTTTCAGTTTTTCCCGACAGAAGAAAAATGCAAGTCTAACATCTCGACGGTAAAACGTCGCATCTGCGCACGTGTTCAGGGCCAAGAGCACGAGAAGTGGCCGAAAGAAGGGAGCCGATCCAACAGGAATGCCGTCCGTCTTTATATTTATATATGTCAGCGTTATCATGCCGTGATCACATGGACTGTACGGTTGCGTTGCACAAGGGCTGATGCAAACGCTCCGTGCGAACAATGTTGCATGGAAAATTAGTGCATCTATACAATTGCAAAATAAAGATCTAAAGAGAGAAAACTTATATTCACGTCTTTCTTTTATTGTGTGTTACGTATTAACACGTTAACAAGTGCAGACCGTTAGAGGCGTTTAATTCCGTCTTACATGTGCACTCTGCCCATAATTAATTCAGATAGAGTTAAACGCCTCTATAAACTGCCCGTTCACATTAAATACGACACGCATCAACAAACCAGAAAAACAATTGATGCGTTTTGTTAGAACACGCACAAAAAATAAGAAAAAAAAAGCAGAGCAATACTAGCGAAAAACGTCCGCAACCGACCCACGGCCGTCGGTAAATCGACGCTTATGTAAGGTCGGGCATTAGTCAACCCGCGAGCGGCATGCACTCGGCCTCGTCGGCCACGGTGGACGGGCCTACATTGGGTGCCGACGCAGGCCCACATGAGGCCAATGTCAATCCCCGAGACCGGCCCTACATCGGGTGCCAAGGTTGGGCCAACGACAGTGCAGTTGGCCAGCGACGTCAGGCCGACATTTTGCCAAGGATAAAATGTTGCTTGGGATGTCGAGGAGGGACTGCAAATCCTGGTTACTCTCTGCCATAACAACCAGATCGTCTGCGAATGCCAAACCAGGCAGGTGGTAGTTCTCGCTGGCACTAGTTGTGCTGAATCGCATGCTAAACCCGAGGTTTGAGTTCAGCAAGGCCCTCTCTATCCTGGAAGCGTACAGAATGTACAATAATGGCGACAGTGGGCATCCCTGCCTCAGACCCCTGTTTACACGAATTGGGCCAGTGGTTATGGCTCCCAACTGCACACTCACTACATTGTCCTTGTACATCCGCCGTATAGTGGAGATGAGCACTTGTGGTAGTCCAAGGTCAGATAGGCATGCGAAGAGAGGACCATGCGGCACGTTGTCGTACGCTTTTTCCACATCCAAAAAGCAGCACAACAGTGTCCTCCCCTCTTTTCGAGCTACTTCTGCACACTGCGTGACCACGAACAGATTGTCTTCCAGCCGTCTGCCCGGTCTGAAGCCATTCTGGAGTTCTGTCAGTAGTCCCTTGGTCTCCGCCCAGCCACTCATCCATGCTTTGATCACCCCCGCGAACAAGCGATACATAACGCTGGTGACCGTTATTGGCCTGTAGTCTGCGATGTTTCTCGCATCCCCACCCCTTTTGGGGATAAGAATCACCTTGCCTTCATGCCATTCTTTAGGGATGGGCTCGCCTTCAATGATGGCTGTGAGGATCTCTGCGAGCTGTTCCCTCGAGTCCTCTCCCAAGCACTTCAGTATGCGCGCTGGTATGTCGTCAGGACCAGTGGCCGTTCGAGCCCTAACCCGCTTCAAAGCCCGTTCCACTGTGAGCCTCGAGAAGGCCCAGTGTGGTTCTTCTTGGCTTGGAGACTGTTCAGTACTGGGACTGGCTGCCTCCTCTTCATTGAGGGGAGTAGTCATACTCGTCTCCGGAGCGCAGCGCCCCTAGCGGCGTCATAAAAACACGTTTCACCGCGGCGGCCGACAGAAGCGTCTGCTCACGACACTAGCCAAACCCTTCTAGCCTCTCTATTTTTAGTATAGTGTAGTTTTTAGTCGCTCCCCCTTTGAATCGCGAGCGTTAGAAACAGGGTTACCAGATTGGGCTATTAATAGCCAAATTGGGCTACTCTTTGTTCGAGGTGGCGTCGAATTTTTCTCTTTGGCTATCTGGCTATTTTTGGGCTACATTTCTATCGACGAGGCAAGCATTCCAAAAAGCTACAAAATGTAGATAATTTTAGTATCGGGGACCCCAAGTGGCTTGCGCACGCACGCTCTTGCGTTCGTTTGTACCTCCAACCTTACAAGCAACGTTTATAGAACAGGTCAGTTGCAAAACTGAGCGATGTTGCGCGGCGCCGCCGCCATCAGCGACAGATGTGGCGCTGCTGTCGCAACAGGATTCACTCACTCCGCTCTCTTCAGCCGGCGTTGCGGCATCACGTGACGTCAGGTTGGCGGAAGCGATAGCGGAAAGTGCGCCGGCTGTGCTGGCAACCGCGTGGCCGCCATTTTGAAGGCCGTCCGTCCCGACCGGTGCATTCACCGTCCGCTGCCTACAAGCTGTATTTGCTCCACATTCCTCTTGTTTTAATTTATTTGGCTCAAAAAGTATTGCATTTACCGGTTGTGAAGCTGCTGCAGCCATGGGCGATGAGCACTCGTCTCGCTTGAGCGTGTACGCCGAGAAATTGGACGCCGATGCGATACAGCGATACACGGACAAAGTGGCTCTCAGCGGTGGCGTTAACCCACTCATTCTGACCAGCTGTTCTGACGAGCAAGGAATTAAGCCTCATTCGAGATTGCACTCGTACCGAAGGTGGAACTTTCAGACATCAAGGAGTACTTGGTGCACGCTACCAGTTTTGTGACGCATGAACAACTGAAAGCCAAGAAATCTTTGGAAGAGTGGGTTTGTCCAGGAACCCTCACTGAAAAGTTACGGCGACTGCGTCGTTGTGCGCGCAAAGGTAAGATAATCTTAAGCGTTGAACCTAAATTTCAGCTGTAAGCGCGAAGGGTGAGCGTACCAAACAATTTGATGGCAGTGCGATTCTCTACGAACCTGGTTGAAGCAGCGGTGTTAACAGCGCTTGCGAAGTAATGCATGTAAAAGCACCGCTACGCGGGGTACTTTCGACTCACCTACAGCTTTGATCGATCGCGATGAAAATGAATCTCTAGGGCGTTAAATTATTTAACGAGACCAAGGTTGCAAGTCACCTGTGTTTTGATTCAAGTGTACAAAACTCGCAGCTAGAAGTCCACTTTAGCGAGAAAAACAAAAGCGTGTGCATCTCATTTTAGCTCGCAATGTACCGCGCATGTGTAAATATGGACAGTCTAACGTTGAGTACTTTACTGTGTCATGCTTTTCGCAGATGTTTTCGCCAGTGCAGTGCGGCAGAATCTGAATGCATTTACAGTGTCAACGCGATTTTTTTTTTCGTGTTTCGTTCGCGGGTTTCCGCCTTTTTTATACACAGCTGTCAGAATATGAACTCAACTGAGTTTCTATTCGCAGGTAAACCACTCTCAGGCGCTTACCACACAGCCTTTGGAGCGCGGCGAAGGCGGCTGAAACATTCGTCACGACGCTTCGCCGAGACCTCCAGAGCACGGCTACATTGACCGCGAATAACGTTCGGCAACGAATAAAATTTAACCGTTCTTGCGTTCTCACGCGTGTCACTCTCCGATTTTGTGCGATTGCTGCACCCAAATACGGCGCAATTAACCGTGATTTTCGGTGGCGGGCGCAAAAAACGGCTTAACACGCGTATCGCGCAGAGTCACACATGGGGGGCACCATGGGGGGCACGGCCTCAGATATGGCGGCACAGAACACCTGGAAGCAGTGCCTTCCCGGCATGCCGTGCGGGTATGCTGCGGGAGAACAGGGTTGCTCGGGGGTGAATACCACCTATACGTGGAGGCTGTTTTCTGCGCGAACACCCTGGAGTTTTCTGTTGTGCTTCGGATATGCTGCGTGTCTTCACCATGCCGACATGTTGTGTTCCGAGACACCACGACATTTCTTTTGTGCCTACGGTTGCCAACTCTTCAATGAAGGGAGTCGGGACGGGGGGGGGGGGGGGTCTATTGTTTCGGCCTCTTCCGCTGGCTACGTGCTGCTCGCAACACTTCCTCTTGCTGGAGAATGTACCCGTAAAAGTTGCCGCGTTTCGCACAGAAGTTCAGACAACGTAACTGAAGCCCTTCGCAGCCACCGCTAGCCACAGCAACATTGCTTCGTGCGTGCTATTCGCGAGAACTTTGTGTTCAGGAGCGTGACGCGCGTTGTCTGGCGTGCGTTGGATCACATAAAAAGTTCTAACTGGACGGTACGGAATAAGTCCGAGACATATGACTGTCCCAACAAGGACGGCTCGCAACGCTGTATGAAAAGTCGGGACAGTTCCGAGAAATACAAGACGGTTGGTAACCTATTTGTGCCCCGCGTGACCTTGACCAGCGAGCGACGTGGGATCGCGTCATTCCTCGCAAGAACAAGAAACTGTCCGACATATCACTTTTATGTGATATGCACTTTCACGAGGAAGATATTCTGAAGACTTTCACTCACATGGTCAACGATAAGAATTAAGGTTGAAATCGCCAGCGGAAAGGAGCCTCGTCGAAGATTGTGGCCCAAAGATATTCCCGAACTTGCCTTGAGTGATTCTAAAAATTGTGCTGTAAATAATTTTTTACAGTTAATTAGAGCTGTCTTGATAAGATTTATTGCCTGAGACTCTAAATAAGTTGTGCCGTTTGTGTGCATCCCACCATACATGCAATATCTGAAAAATTGTTTCTTTGCGTTGCGTGCGAAATATAAATACAATTTTTCTTTCTGTAGCAGGACTGAAATTGTGGCATGCAGTACACACACGGCGATTTTACCACTCAATAATTACAAGTAACGACAGCCGCGGTACAGAGTGAAAACTCCTCACTTGAAAAAAGTGAAAGTGAAGAATTATCGAAAAAAAAATAGCGCGAAAAACTACGGTGCACCAGAAAAAGGATTACACAAACAACAGGGCTGGCTTACAACAAAGATGTATTCGTTAGCACCACGCAATACTTGCACAGTCCAAAACGAAAAGATATAAATACCAACACGCCCAAGCATCCACTTTAGCTAAACAATTACGCTACGAGAATGCGCCATATAGTTGACTCGATCGTATGCTATGCTATCAAGCGTCAGTTATCTTGGACAGTCTTTAAAGCCATAGCGTTACTGACTTTGCCTTACCGCTGCTAAATATTACTCAGTTTTACATTGCAGCGGCAGCGCAACGACAAATCTCGATAATATACAGTCGGTGAGTGAACAACCAAGGTCTTTCTAAACGGCTGCCCCGGCGTCTTGCCACGCAGACTCCGCGTTTTCGTCTGCTAGCGGAAGCTTGTTGCGCCACCAGCGCCACCAAACCGGAAGCTGTCCCGGCGCCGCGCGACGGGTTGGCTGACGCGGGGAGTTTTGCAACTTACCTGGTTCTATAAACGTTGCTTACAAGTGCCGGGGACCCCCAGCAGCTGCACCCACGGAGAATACAAAGGAAAGCAGGAGCGTGCGTACGCGAGCATCTGTGGTTCCCCGCCACTAAAACTCTAGTAACTCCAATGCACCTTGTCATCGCGAAGGCCCCCTGGCCGCCGCCATAAGCCCCTGTGCATGCCTGAGCCCCCAAAAATGCAGTACCGAGGCGCGACGTCAGCTTTTGTACTCCCGTGCAGAAGCCAAGAAAGGTGGTGATTGTTCTCTCTGTTAAAGAGCTCTATACAAAGAACGCCAAGGCTTACATGCGCATGCCGCTAATAGGTCCCGCCATCAAAACATTCCAGTGTGTTGAACGGTCCCTGCACCTGGAGACGTAGCCCAAGAAAGGGCTTCACGTGTCATCAATTTGAAACCGTGTTGATGGCTCACGTTTTCTCTAGACTTTCTTGACTTCTACTACCGTAAAATGCCGAGCAAGCACCCCCCCCCCCTTCCCCCACCAAACAGTGAAAGATAATAAGAAAGATGTGGAGGGGTCCGTCTTACTCAGTCCCTGACCAAAATGCAAGATAGCCGCGGAAGTGCATCTAAGTAGAATGCACACCTGTGTTTACTATGAAATGCTTTGTTGAATACGCGTGCATTTACAGATTTTACTGAATCGGAGGATGTCCGTCTGACATTTCACGTGTTATGATAAGAGTGGAAAGACGTTCTTCAAATACCCCAACAATTTGGGACAACCCGGAATGCGACCCCGAGACATAAGAAATCGTGCACATATCTAAAGACTCTCAAGAACCGCTGCTGCAGGATTATGTGGTGGAGAACAGGTTGAAAAAAAAAAAGAACGTCGAGAGGGAGGGGGGCGAGGGGTGGCGGGGGGGTAGCGCATACATTTGCTGATTTTGGCTATTTTTGGGCTACTTCAAGTTTTCCCGTTGGGCTATGTTTGGGCTACCTCGGAGTCCAGTTTGGCGGTTTGAGGCTCGCACTATCTGGTAACCTTGTTGAATCCTTTTGTGTTCGACGGCTAGGTACCTAAGGTGAGAATCTCTAGGGATTTTCGATGGTGGCGCCGTCACATCTTGGCGGAGCTTTCTGGAACGCCTCGCCCGACCGGAGTTGTCCATGGAGAAAAACAACACCAAAGACAACACCACACCGACCGGTGTGGTGTTGTCGGTGTCGGCACGAGCGCGACGAGAGTTTCTTTTCTCACAGACTTACAGTGTACTAGAATCACAGACTCCATCCGGGTAGCGTATATCCGAAACATATCCCCTAGGACATGCCTAGGATGGCTGGGAAAATGACGTCTTCCGGTTCGATGCCTATATATATATATATATATATATATATATATATATATATATATATATATATATATATATATATATATATATATATATATATATATATATATATATATATATATATATAGCTCTTCGCTGTTTCAAGGTGTGTGCCGTTCAGTGTAATCGGGGACAAAACGCGTACTTTCTGCGACGCGGTTGTTACCAGTTATCTTGCCTCCTCCCCGATTACACTGAACCGCACACAACTTGAAGCAGCGAAGAGCTGAGCCTTGAAGGTTCCTTGAACCAGACAGAAGTGCTGTAGCAGACGACGCACCGTTTTGCTATCCACCTATTGGCTGGAGATGGTCAGGTGACCTAAGCGCGCTTCCGGTATTTTTTTGTTTTTGTTTGCTTTCAAGCAACATGGCGGCGTCTATGTTCGCGTTTTGCGCTGCCGCGCATGTGCCGCGCTGAAGCCGTGCCCGCCGTAGAGATGACGCCGAAATGTTTGGGCTTTTGGGACGGTGGCGCCGATGTCCGCTGTCGGCCGGCGTGGAAGACGCGGCACTTACGCCTTCGGATGTTAGCTGTTTTAAGGTAAGTAGTTGTCTCACCTGTGGTATTTACACTGCGGTCTTCTGTTCCGCGCGTAAGCTACATGTGAATTTGTTTCAAAGTTGCAGTCCCTTTGTGACGGGATGCTGCTTCTTGCTAGACCTCGTGAGCTGGTATGGTGGCGTAAGGTCCCTGTATTTTTATGGTGGCGCTACTGCTCTCGCCCTCTATCGGGCTAGCGGCGCACTGTTAGGATTGTCGCCTACGGGCCCGTCTGCATGTTTCAAGGCGGCGGCTATGGTTTCGGCGGCCGCTGTTTTCCAAGAACGGCCACCGTAGTTCTTTTTTTTTTCTGTCTGCGTGTGCAAATACGCTGTGCTAACTTATGTGTATTTATGTTTTTCTTTCTGTCTGAAAAACCTCTCAAACTACAGCCGTTTAAAGCTAGCCGAAAAACCAGCAGGCAGCGACTCTTGTTAAAAAAAGCATTCCACAAAACTTCGTCCCCTATTCGCCTCAAGCCATTCGAGAAAGAGAGACCCCTCTCAGTCATTCTTTTCACTGAAAACTAGGGGTGTGCGAATATTCGAGTTTTGAATTCGAATCGAATAGTACCTAACCGAATAATTCGATTCGCCTTTCGAATAGCTAATATTCGAAGTTTCGAATAATTCGACAGGACGAATATATAAAACGCGACAAAGGTCAATGGTGCAACTTGGTTAGGGTGGGGTGGCAAAAAGTAACGCTAACGTCGTTGCAGTAGGCCTTTCGTTAAAACTTTCACTGACATCCTGGTTCAAAAGCGAGCGCATGCTGATTTTAAAGGAGATTATGTCATTTCCGCACGTAGAAAAACACCAGAAAACTATCAAGCCCTTCACAACTTCGTTCGCGAAACGGAAGGCACGCACTTCTTGCGTAGTTTAGTCGCGTCAGCCGCAAGCGCCGTAAAACGTCCTGACTTTGACCTGCGAAACCCTCGGTCATTGCCTTTGCATGTAAAAATTTGTTCACGCTGGGCAGTCGCCACTGCCGCACCGAACCACTCGTTCAGAAACTTCCATCGTTTCGGCACGCAGGTGCTGTGAACGGGCACGCGAAGATTTTTGGGCCCAGAGCACCTGTGACGATGAACCACATTACCCTTCTCATATGAGCCAACGTTTCTAGAACTTGTTAGAAACGTTGATATGAGCCGTATTGCACGACCATGGGGAAAGAAAACTAGCCACCGTACCCCCCTCGGTGATGAGGTTAGGAGTGGCGCTGCTGACTGGAATGGCGGCTCCTCTATCAACAAGCTTGCGCGCCCATAAAAACTGAAAGAAAAGCCGCTCTCGAACAAGTGCGTAATAAAACTGTCGGCACGCCGTAGCGTCCCTGATTTTCCTTTGTCTAGCCGTAACTGGCGGTACACATTCCGTGTAAATGTATTCGATATTCGATTCGATATTCGATATTTTTGGCCACTATTCGGCACTATTCGATTCGAATTCGATTCGGGGTGAAATTTCACTATTCGCACACCCCTACTGAAAACCGAACTGCGAGCCCTACCAACAAAAAAATGAAAAGAAAAAGCCGACAAACCCAGCTGCTTGCGCCCGAAGCAAGTTCTTTTCTGTCTCTTGGGCACCACGCGCGGGGAACAGTACGTAGACTACCCCCCCCCCCCCCACACACACACACACACCAACACGCTCACGAGTCACAACGCGCACACACACTTTACAGACAGTGAGACTGCAATGCAGTGCAAGCGCTGTTGTGCCAGAGCACCTGACCGAACGTCGAAGCAGGGATCAACCCCTGCATGCTTTGTCTGCAATCCCGGGAGAACGGCGTCTTCGTCCAGCCGGCCCCGTCAACTGACGACAGTCGTTCTTCCAAGCTACCCAGCTATGGAAAGGCTGCTCAACATACTAAAAGGAGCCAATACCTGCGTGCGGCTTCTGGCAGCGCGTCGCAATTTAGAGAACTTGAATAGGAGCCAACACCTGCGTGCGGCTTCTGGCAGCGCGTCGCAATTTAGAGAACCTGAATAGGAGCCAACACCTGCGTGCGGCTTCTGGCAGCGCGTAGCAATTTGGAGAACATGAATAGGAGCCATCACCTGCGTGCGGCTTCTGGCAGCGCGTCGCAATTGAGACTTCTGGCAGCGCGCCGCAATTTGGAGAACTTGAATAGGAGCCAACACCTGCGACCGGCGGACGGTCAACAGGACAATGGACGGCTAGACGATTTAAGGCCGTGCCGGTCCGTCGGGGATCGGAGAAGGAGAACGGAGTCGAACCAGCCGACGTAGTCGGGCTGGCAGTCATGTTGCCTGAGAGCGAAAATATGTAAATAGTCTGTATATAAAATCTTTTCCTTCTTCACCTTGCCCTTACTGACTACTCCGAGCACGATACACACCCGTGTTCGCACCGGCCACGCAACCCGAGTCCCAACAGCGGTTCCAGAGGAGGGATGCAACGACGCGTATTCCCAGCAGCGAGCCTGAGGGACGACATCGGAACCTAAAGGTGGCGGTAGCGATGGGCCACGCTACCCCTTTTGTAACAGCGCCCATCAGCTCGTCACTGGTTGTCGTCTGCTAAGGAAGCGCATCGCCGCCAGCCCGCGCGTGAACATGAGGACAAGGAGCGGCGATCGTGTGTTGTTCTGCGGTTTCCGTAGGATTGAAATTGCAATAACGTGCGTTTCAAGAGGAGTTCTTGGTCGCTTGGTACGAAGTTACACGCGAGTGGTCAGTGTGCGGTCTGAAAGAAGAATTGATGTGCGCGATGGAATCTTCCGACATTATTGGGAAATGCAGAGTGCAATCGAAAACCGTGGACTACGACGTACGAGTGGAGGTGAGCTTTTGATTTTTCAGTGCTCTACGTGTGCTGAGCCATACCGAACTGTTTTTGTTCCCTACGAAGAGGACGCGGCAAATTTGTGTCTGATTCCGCACTGGCTACCCCTGCTCGCCGCTCTGGCTGGCAAGAAATCACGCGTGAGAGCAGAAGACGCAGACAGGCACATTGCCCCTCTAGGTGGCCGTTGTTAGCCTGCTATCTTCCTATTTCTTTGTGACCTTGTAAGCTTGTGTATACATTTAAAATAAATAATAAAAGGCGAAAAAAAAATGCATGAGAGTGGGGGTATGCACCTGACGTCATCCGCAAGGAGCGCTAGCGTCGTTCCAGGATGCCGCCATTTTGGCGGTCTCGGTGGTTCGCGGCGCTCATGGTGGCACTGTGGAACTATCTGTTTTTTTCGCTTTTTATGGTGCATCTGTGGACTGCAATGGACTTAAGCGCACACGCACGTGGGTTAGATAAACCTGCGCGATTGCGCTACCTGGCGAAAGTGCGTCTGTGCGGCGGCGCAGACCCACTCGAAGACGCTGAACTTCAACCCGATGTTGCACTGCATGCTGCCGCCTGTCGACTTCACCGACATGAAGGACTACCTTGTTCGCGAGACAAGTTTTGTGTCGCGTGAGCAACTGAAAGCTTATAAATCCATGCACGGTCACAACTATCTCACGAGCGGACGGGTGCAGCAGCCGGGTGTCAAGGTTCTCCAAGACAGCAGGATAGTTGCAGTTGGAAAGGTAAACAGACTTCCCTCGTCCACTTGTAATCGCGTTTATTGTGCCGTGCGAGCGCTCTGCCGATACTGTAAACCCAGTAACGGGATGTAATGGCAGAAAAGCGATCACAGCAATTGCTGCAGTGCTGTTTTCAAATGGTTTTTGCTTCTCAACAACCGCTGCGTGCGGTGCTAATGTGTAGCCGATTTATCGCAGCTTTTTAGTACAGGCGTCAAAGTTCTGCCGTACAGCACAATCGCTGTTGTCAGAAAAGTAAGCCGACTTCCCCGTTTATTTATAATCGCGTTTGTTCTGTCGTGCTAGCGCCGTGTGAAACCCGTAAACACGGTAACGGGACGTCAGGGCAGGAAGGGATTACAGCACTTGCCAGTGGCTGTTTCTAAATGGTTTTCGCATTTCAACAACCGCTGATTGCCTTGCTCGTGTGTAGCTGAGTTATCGCAAGCGTTGAGCGACAGTTCTAGCTAGGGCGACGCGCAGCTTTCTGAAGGATTAAGTATGATCTAACTCCATTCCTCGTTAAACGCGATCGCCAGACTTTAAGAAGCCGCATTGCGTCGATCACTTACGTCGTGCAAGTCAGCGTTGACGTTGCTTTATTCAGACATTTCTTAGTGTTCCAACTTTGCAGCTACGATAGCTTTCTAATTTATTTCAAATGTTTAGGTCACATCACTGAGGTTGTCTGTTTGTACTCGCAGGTTCGTCATTCACAGTCATTTAATGAAAAGCTCCTTACGCCGTGGCTTCTCATCAAAGAAGACGGTGAGGTACAAGCTGCTCACTGCACCTGCAAAGCTGGCCTTTGGTATGAAAAAAAAAAAAACCAACCGAGGCAGCATACTGATCCACAGGCTTCTTTTTCGTGTGGTTGTTACAACCAAACACGGCGCAGTTCACCATTGTCGCAGCTGGCTGACGTGCAACCACGCCACGTACCGTCTCTCCGCACACACAAATAAATTCGTTCAAAGATTTTCATGTAATAAATACGCACCGCGCACGAGACACTGCTGTGCGTGGGCTAAGCAGAACGCATACAGAACGTAGCCCGATACTAGCCACCATACCGATACTGCCGGTACTGCTACCTGCTACTGCGCTCACGAACGGCCGGACCGGCCGGACCGCCAAAATGGCGTCGCTGCCCGGCGATGCTATCGCCACCTCGCGGATCAAGGTACAGTGCATACCCCCTATATGGACGGAATTCGAGGCGTTGCTTACGCAGCCCCGCACAGATGCGGTAGAGTTGTCTTTCATTTTCGTCCGACTTATGAGGTAACCCGCAGAATTTTAAAGCTAGTTGCTTCCGAACGGTGTTCCTACAGCTGTTGTGCCAGCCATGCACGCAGAAGTACGAAAAAGTACCGGACTACTGCGACGTTTTTACGTCCTTTCGGCGAGGAGCCATGCGTTTCTACCGTGACTGCGGGCACGGGAGCAACAAACGACAATCCCAAGTTTTCCACCGCGGCCGTCCGGTGGCGCTGCCTGTTCGGTTCAAATAGAGTTACTGTAGGTAGCATATACAGTAACTCTAGGTTCAAAGCTGCAGCGCACTAGGCCTATACCGCGCGTTCACCCAAGAGTCCTTTGTCATCTTTTTCTTATGACGCGATGCACTGCCTTCCAGCTTTCGCGCTGTATAGTACACTGCTTATGAAACGCATAGTAGCGGTTGGAGCCTTGGCGTTCGCTAGATACAAGTATGCGCATTTATTCTGAAAATGAAATCATTTGCGAGTCAGTGCACATGTCTGTCTCCTTCTTTCTGTGCCATTTCGCGCCGTTTATCATGTCGCTGTGCTTCAAAACCAACTAGCCCACAAACAAGCATTAACTGCAGGAAGCTTTCCTAGACTGTGACATGTTTTTGAAAGAAATGACTATGAGAGAAGAGTACTTCACAGCACAGGCGGAGAGTTTTCATTTTACCGGAGGAGGCGGGGGCCCGGCTTGCTCTTCCACATTTCTCTCTCTCTCTCTTTCTATCTATCTATCTATCTATCTATCTATCTATCTATCTATCTATCTATCTATCTATCTATCTATCTATATATATATATATATATATATATATATATATATATATATATATATATATATATATATATATAAAGGAAAGAAGTGTTAATTTCAAGGGCTCCTTTTCTTTGCTATACACAATATTAATGGGAACTAACAGACAATAACGCCAAGGAAAGTATAGGGATGTTTTTAGTAATAAATGTAAGGTAATTGTGAAGAAAGAAAAGTGGACGAAAAGATAGCTTGCCGCGGGCAGGGACCGAACCTGCGACCTTCGAATAACGCGTCCGATGCTATATATATATATATATATATATATAGAGAGAGAGAGAGAGAGAGAGAGGAATACAACTTCCAAATTAAAGAATTGAATGTAACTTTAGTCTCCTAGGTGCCCGCGATATCATAATGATCTGTAAGTGGAAGACCCTAGATTTATTTTTCAATTTACACAAAGACATCGATCCACCCCGTAACTCTTGGCTCGAAGCGAAAAAGGTCGCGTAGGCGACCTTTTTCGTTGACTCGTTGACTGCGTCGCGTTAAATCGATTCACGCAATGCGTGGGGTTAGGCTTTACTTTGTTAAAACATGCGCCACACAGGAGAGAGTAGGTTAACGCTATCACGGGAAGCTTTAATTATATGCCAGTGAGTTCAATTCAAGATGGCCGAAAGTAATTCTGAGATGGTAGCAAATACCATTCGCTATCACTACACCTTGTGCGAAGCTGCGGTTATGAATCTGGACGAGTAATGCAGTTGCTCATTGGTGGCCGAACTTTTAGTAAAACCCTTTACTGATAAATCAAAACTGCGTACAATCTTTTCTGGGCACTTTTATAAGCAGAAGGTCGATTCCACGAAAGATCGAAAAAGGGTGTATATTTGATGTTTCCGATTTTCCTGATAATTTTGTATGTTGTGCACATATGATTGCACAGCACGAAATCGCAGTTCGTTTTCAAATAAAAATTTTTTTCAACACAGCAAAATTCGACAAGTGTCGCCGGTTGACGACGACCATTTTACGAAGAATGCGTTTTCGTAACTTCGGAACCATGCTGGCAGCTACTCAAGCTATATATTACAAATATCTTTCTTTTTAGCGGAAGTAGAAGTAAAGAGGAAATAGCTCTTATCATTTCATGGAATTCTGAGTAAATTATGTATTTTTAAAAATTCACGAAAAACGCTGCGTTTTTGAAAATCAGTCAAATTTGGGACGCTATGGCTACTTCTGTGAACATCTTAGCTTGTTCATATTTGCAGTATGAATAGGCCTTTATGTGAATAATGAACCTCTGCATTTGTATTTCTCTAATAATTTTCAAAGTAGTAAATTTTCATGCTCGAAACACCAAAAAGAGAAAAGTGCTCCTCCATTCAAAAATCTATAATAAAAAAAACCCAATCTCAATTTTGTTCAAAGTCCCCCAAAATGTTCTCACAGGACTGCAGAATGATATTATGAAAAAACATGTTGCATCATTTTTATTAGAACAAAAGCAGAAAATGTCAAATATTGTGTTTCCAGAGCGTGGTGGCCACTGCGTAAAGGACATCTCTAGTAACAAGAAAATACAGTAATACGTCTTTTTTCTTCTCTGAGCTTCGCTAAACAGCAGTAATGATCTATTGTTGGAAAGTGGGAACTGTTTTGTAAAGAAAAAAAAAGATCGTTCCAATTAAATGCATTTGCGGCACCACTTACATTCCTCGTCGACGGGCAGCACGGACATTTTCATTCCTCTGGATAATTTTTTTTTAGTAAATGCGCTTATATAAAAGTAACGAAGCTAAACGCGAAATATGTGTAGCTGAGTCGATCATGCATTGTAAGAATGTGAGAAATCGCAAATGGCGGCAGTGGTGAACGGCGAGTACCGCAGTGCAACCTAAGCACAGCAGACACACATTGTTTGCCAGGCTTTGTCGCTATGCACGAGAAAAAGGTGGGTTGTCGATTGCGTTGGTTACACGATACATTTTTCACCGCTCATCGCTCTCCCGCACGGTCTCTGGATCCGCACCGTGCGGATCGTGTGGCCCGCGCTACAAGCACTCGTGTAAACGGAGTAGCATGCGTTAGGCGGACAGGTGCAAAGGGCGGCGCGATGGACGCCCGCCTGAGCAGACGACAGCAACGAGTACGGCTGTGCCAGTCAGCCAAACACCACCTGAGATAGAAGTTAAGCATCCAAATTGTGCTTCACTTTGATGCGATCACTATCCTACGCTCTGAAGGTGGCTATGGGCAGGCGTTATAGCCATGGCCGAGATTTTGTACGGACTGCGTCATGGTGCACAAAAAGAAAATTCCGCTGCAGTAGAATTTTCGTTACGTAGAAGATATCGGATCGAGACTCTTTTGCGGAGGGTCATGAAGCAGGATGCGCGCTCAATTCAAGAGGGAAACCAGATCTGCCAGCACTCCTTCAAGAGAAAGAAGGATATGCAAAACAAAGCAGATGCAATGCAAACAAAACGTGTTTTGTCCGTGGCCAGAACTGCTGCCACCAATCTTCACGTAATCGATTCTTTTTAAACTCTGCATTGATCACATAAGGTTTGACAACGTACACATTTGGGCCAACAAAAACCACACCTCTTGGCGACCGCTCTCCAGAAATTCATTTCCATTCCTGAAGAGACCTTGGCTTTTATACCAATCTCTCAATTCTGGCACAGCACATCATCATAAGAGACGCATGGAGGGAATACGTTCTTTAGCACTCAAGATATGAATTATACTCAACTGAAATAGATGAAAGAAAAGGAGGCTACAGCTGAAAGTGCATACTGTGGACTGAGGGATGTCTAACACTGGCGTGAAGTCGCAAACCACGCGAATGCATTTAATTGGAACGGTCTTTTTCTTTACAAAACAGTTCCCAATTTCCGACCATAGATCATTACTGTTGTTTAGCGAAGCTCAGAAAAGAAAAAAGACGTGTTACTGTATTTTCTTGTTACTAGAGATGTCCTTTGCGCAGTAGCCACCACGCTCTGGAAACACAATGTTTGACATTTTCTGCTTTTGTTGTAATAAAAATGATGCAACATGTTTTTTCATAATATCATTCTGCAGTCCTTTGAGAACATTTTGGGGGACTTTGAACAAAATTGAGATTGGGTTTTTTTTATTATAGATTTTTGAATGGAGGAGCACTTTTCTCTTTTTGGTGTTTCGAGCATGAAAATTTACTACTTTGAAAATTATTAGAGAAATACAAATGCAGAGGTTCATTATTCACATAAAGGCCTATTCATACTGCAAATATGAACAAGCTAAGATGTTCACAGAAGTAGCCATAGCGTCCAAAATTTGACTGATTTTCAAAAACGCAGCGTTTTTCGTGAATTTTTAAAAATACATAATTTACTCAGAATTCTATGAAATGATAAGAGCTATTTCCTCTTTACTTCTACTTCCGCTAAAAAGAAAGATATTTGTAATATATAGCTTGAGTAGCTGCCAGCATGGTTCCGAATTTACGAAAACGCATTCTTCGTAAAATGGTCGTCGTCAACCGGCGACACTTGTCGAATTTTGCTGTGTTGAAAAAAATTTTTATTTGAAAACGAACTGCGATTTCGTGCTGTGCAATCATATGTGCACAACATACAAAATTATCAGGAAAATCGGAAACATCAAATATACACCCTTTTTCGATCTTTCGTGGAATCGACCAGCAGGCATGTCGAAGGGTACCAATATGTAGGCAACCAAGAAATCACCCGTTTTTTTATTGGCGAGTAAGTTTGTGCGAAAGCGTTCACTGACTGACTGTGTCGGGATTGCTTTGTATTCTCAGTATCATTTTTGTGTTCTCAAAACCATTCACTACAGGGTTCAAGACAATTAGAGCGCAGCTCTTAGGCGTCCGTTCCTGCGTTGAGCGGCATCGCCGTTGGCGTCGGCGGCGTAACCGATAGTGCGAACGAGGACGAAAGAGAACGAACGCGGAATCTGTCGATATTGTTACGGAAAAAATTCGGCAGATCCCACGTACCGTGGGAGTCGGTGTTATGCGTAGCATGCGGCGGGAAGGTGACTGGGGCGTAATTTTTTTTACTGAGCGACAAGTTACAAAATGACGCTATAGATCTGTATAAATTTCATACGCACATATATACGTTCAAGAGCCGCATATGTGTTATATAACCAGTTGTTTACGGTTCGGTAACACTGCCAACGGCAAAGTGGGTATTACCAACACCAGAAGCGGTAAGCTGATATATAGTGCTTATACTTGTCCCTTCTGATGGATAACGCACGCACGTTTCACGAGCCCATATGCATGTGTGGAACAATTTCTTGACAGTTCTTGAACAAGGTCATCATCTCCGTGATCAGTGAGCACCAGCAGCTGGTTATGACTTGTTATAGGATCCGGTCGTAATCGCGGTGACGAGGGGTCCACGTGTAGTGATGTATGATGCGTCGGTCATTTTGTCGACAAATTGTCTGTCGATAGAGCTGGCGACATCTCGGAACCCGAAGTCACCCTTCGCGTAGGTTAGGTATAGGCCGTCGAGGCTTGCAGGCCAGGATAGTGCTACGTAGACCAACTCAGTGGATGGAGCTTGTCGTATTCGTACACTACCTGGGCGTACGTGGCCTACGTAGTTTAGTCTACAAAGCGGCTGTCAATCAATCTGGCATCATCCTCGGTTAGCATGAGGCCATCGCCCAGCCTCGTAAGAAATGAAGAGGACACTGCGTCGTTCTGGCGGACAAAGTGCACTTTACGGTGTGGTGATGTGGATATCATACGTAACTTTCATTCATGTATTCGTCCGGGGTCGAGCAATGCTTCAATATAGCTTGCGGAATCATAGGAATACAAATGTAATGTATATTATACTGCTACAAAAGCGGAGCCAGCACTGGAGCCACAGACTTTAATCTGATATGATGCCTGTATCGTAGGAGTACACATCGTAGGAGTATCACGTATTGTTTATTGCTTTTCTGTAAAATTAGATAGCAAGCACCACAACTACAATTGACGCGTTGCATCGATATTACGCCTGCGTAGGCTGTTTTTCCAAACCAGTTTATAGACCTGGCGTGGCTCTGTGGTAGAATACCTGACTGCCACGCAGAATGCTTGGGTTCTATTCCTGCTGGGATCCTAATTTTCATTCTTTCCATTCGTCCGGTCAACGCTGCCGATGTTGGTTTCTCTTAACGCTCTCGCATTTAAGCTACCAATAGACAGTTATAGTTTAGCGTTAGCGTGATAGCGGGGGTTAAGGGAATAGCGTTACCGTGCCGCAAACGTTGGTTGCGGAAAGAGTGTTTTAGTTCAGCGGGATAGCGTTTACGTGCCCAAGCCGGGACGGTGGCGCCACCTAGCGAAGGCTGAATGCATTAAAAAAAAGTGAAAAGAACAAAACCGAGAATGCTCGGCTGTGTCCCCGCACGCAGCAATATTACTCCTCTTTTTGGTGAAAATAAAAGTAAATAAATATGAACTAAGCACCAAAAGCGAAAATTTTCATGTTGCAGACTTGTTTACACCGATCTTCTAGATAGGCCCAGGGACGTTCGAAATGGGAAGCGATCTCAAAAACTACGCCAAGTTATCCGCAATACCGTGTCGTCGAAGCTACCTGAAGGCAAGCGAAGCCATTTCGCACAGTCGTTTGCTACGAAAGAAGTGGATCCGTCCACATCAACGCTAAATTCAGTTCGAAGCGGGCGTCCAAAACCGCCGCCATGTTTTACGTGCACTACGTTAACCACGCAAACACGCTAACGCTAAATCTAGCGTGCGTAAGGTAAACGCTACGGGTCGTTTACGGTACTGCGCATGCGCACTTCGATCCCGCTATTCCGGTAAGCCCGCTATTCCGTTAAACCCGCTAAACTATAACTGTCTAATGTCTGTTCTCGCCGTTCCTGGGTAGATATAAACTGTCAGTCACCTGTGGCGCATACCCGTAAACCGCGGCCTGTGGTAAACGGGTATGTGCCACACGTGTCCAGTGGAAAGGGTTTGACGACGTACGCGACAGGATTTTCACGTTATCAATGTAATGATTGAAAAAATTTCTAACTGCGCTAAGGACGAGACACCAGAAACGAAGTGGACAGGACGATCGCAGACTAACAACTGGTTTATTGAAACATACACCACCCTTATGAAACAAACTAAGCGCGTGCGCAATGACATTCATGACCACGTGACAGGTTTCACCACCCCCAAGACTCCTATCTACTACAAAGGAAATCACGCTCTTTTCTGGAAAGATACACGGATGTGTCGCTGACGCACTTATCAGGCCCGTGTCTAGCTATCCGAGATGCCTCCAAGATTTCTCTTGCTCTTTGGCTTCTGGCTCGCCCTATCACCTTGGTGCTACTGAAGATGGGCTTGCATCCCTGCGCACATGCGCCACAATGAACTGGTAGGTGCTTCCCACTGCCGTCTCCTAATGAATTAGCATGCTCCATCAAACGCTTGTTAATACACCTTCCGGTCTGCCCCACATAAACCATTCCACAGGTCAGGGGGAATTCGTAGACCACTTCAGATGTACAGGGTACATACGCACGTCTGTGCTTAACATCACATCCTCTATTGTTCACTTTGCTCGCGTTGGACATGGCACACAAACGCGACAACTTGCAAGGCGCTGAAAAAACCATATCGACCCCGTATCTTCTCGCCACCTTTTTAATGCCGTGCGACACCTTGTGTATGTACGGCATCACTTCAAACTTGCGCCTTTCATTCTTCTCCGATTCTTTTCCTTCATTTACTTCTGCATTTCCGTCAGCTGCAGTGGTACGGTGGCAAATGACCCTTAAAAGTGATTCTGCTACAGCCTGAAGCAGCGTCTGCGGGAAACCTGCAATTCGGAGACGACTCACTTGTGTACAGAAACTATCATTGACATAGTGGTGACATGACTTGGTCAAAGAAGACCTTAAGCACGACGCCGCCATGCCCCTCTTCACAAGCTTCGAGTGCGAGGAATCGAAAGGCAATAGGGCCTTGTTCGTGCGTGGCGAGTACGACCAGCACAAGTGTTTGCTGTCCTTAAAAAACAACTTTAAATCTAAGAACTGCAGAGATGCATTGTCAGGCAATTCAAAAGTAAAATTCAACTTAGTTGCTGTGGATTTAAAAGACTGAAGAATGCGCTTAGCTATCTCTTCAAGGTCATCGTTAGAGTCAGTTTTTACAAGTACTAAAAAGTCATCTACGTATCTACAGACACGAGCAATGTAATCGTCGGTGAGGACTCGGGACAAGGAACAATCTATATCAGCTAAAAATATTTCCGCGAGCACTGGCGCTACGCAAGACCCTATGCATATGCCTCGCTTTTGTACGTAAAAGCTCTCCTGGAAACTCACAATTGTAGACGTAAGGTAAGTCTCCAGCAGCTCCAGGAATCCCCCTACCGAGACACCACTCGAGTTCTGGAACGCCACCGCACCAGACCGTTCAATACAATTGCGAACTGCCTTGAAAAGGTCCTCGTGGGGAATAGAGTAGAAAAGCTCCTCAATGTCAACAGAAAAGCCGGAGTTCGCTCCTGGTATACTATCTTGGAGCAGCCCCACTAGTCGGTCTGAACTCGCGATCTTGTACGGGTCCTCAGGTGCCAGCCCCGTAAGCTGCCTCTGCAGGTATCGGCTGACAGTAGCCTGCCATGTTCCACGCTCCGTAACAATGGCTCGGAAGGGACAATCCACTTTATGGCTTTTTGCACTGAAGAATACGGTGAGCGCATGAACCTTGTTGTTCTTCACCTCCCTCCTTATCCAATCGAGTTTTAAATCTTCCAGCAACGCCACTGCCTTCTGTTTTGCTTTTGGTGGTTTTACATCCGAAATCCGAAAGTTCTTCTTCACAGCCGCTAGGGCCTTGTCACCAAAGAGCCCCTGGGGCATGACTACAAAGCTTCCGTCCTTGTCCGCCAACATGAGTGCATGGCCTGACTCCTTCATGTATCCCGCTATTCTTCGCATCATGCGGGTGCCGTCCTTCTTCTTGTAGCCGCTCTGCACGGTCTCTACACATTCTTGACGACAACGCTCCCTTTCTTCAGCATGCACTTTGTCCGCAATGCTATGGGCAGTTGCCAGGAGTTCATGCTTGGTGACTGGTGCTTCGACGCTATACTTCGGTCCCCTGCTCAACACTTTTTCAACTTCGGGGGGCAACACCGTGCCGCCCAGACGGATTACTGGCACGTCACCAACCTGTCTCTTGGGTGTTCCTTGCAAGCCCTGTCTTCCTTTGCAGAAGAGAAATTCGCTTGTTGACTCTGCCAGACCTTGGTATTCCTTTAGTGCTCTGTACCCCGAAGTACCAGAGCCTTTCCAGCTGAAGCATAGGATGCGCAGCCACTCCTTCAGCAAACGGACGTGTCTCCAGTACTCACTTCTGAGAATTTTGCCAATCTTTTCCAGTGTCCATCAGAGCAACCCAAGAAGCCAAAAAACCACATCACACATGGCGGTCGCACACCTTTTCTTAGGCAAAATCCAAGAAGTCTTGCATCACACATCTTCGCGGCGATGAGGCTTACGCACACGCTGCATTGCTTTTCCAAGGGAAGGGAACATATAGCAGGGCCCCATGTAGGAGAAATGAACTCGAGAAGCGTACGTTGGGGGGCTAGTTGGTAAGACATAATTGAAAAAAATTCTAACTGCGCTAAGGACGAGACACCAGAAACGAAGTGGACAGGACGATCGCAGACTAACAACTGGTTTATTGAAACATACACCACCCTTATGAAACAAACTAAGCGCGTGCGCAATGACATTCATGACCACGTGACAGGTTTCACCACCCCCAAGACTCCTATCTACTACAAAGGAAATCACGCTCTTTTCTGGAAAGATACACGGATGTGTCGCTGACGCACTTATCAGGCCCGTGTCTAGCTATCCGAGATGCCTCCAAGATTTCTCTTGCTCTTTGGCTTCTGGCTCGCCCTATCACCTTGGTGCTACTGAAGATGGGCTTGCATCCCTGCGCACATGCGCCACAATGAACTGGTAGGTGCTTCCCACTGCCGTCTCCTAATGAATTAGTATGCTCCATCAAACGCTTGTTAATACACCTTCCGGTCTGCCCCACATAAACCATTCCACAGGTCAGGGGGAATTCGTAGACCACTTCAGATGTACAGGGTACATACGCACGTCTGTGCTTAACATCACATCCTCTATTGTTCACTTTGCTCGCGTTGGACATGGCACACAAACGCGACAACTTGCAAGGCGCTGAAAAAACCATATCGACCCCGTATCTTCTCGCCACCTTTTTAATGTGTCTGTAGATACGTAGATGACTTTTTAGTACTTGTAAAAACTGACTCTAACGATGACCTTGAAGAGATAGCTAAGCGCATTCTTCAGTCTTTTAAATCCACAGCAACTAAGTTGAATTTTACTTTTGAATTGCCTGACAATGCATCTCTGCAGTTCTTAGATTTAAAGTTGTTTTTTAAGGACAGCAAACACTTGTGCTGGTCGTACTCGCCACGCACGAACAAGGCCCTATTGCCTTTCGATTCCTCGCACTCGAAGCTTGTGAAGAGGGGCATGGCGGCGTCGTGCTTAAGGTCTTCTTTGACCAAGTCATGTCACCACTATGTCAATGATAGTTTCTGTACACAAGTGAGTCGTCTCCGAATTGCAGGTTTCCCGCAGACGCTGCTTCAGGCTGTAGCAGAATCACTTTTAAGGGTCATTTGCCACCGTACCACTGCAGCTGACGGAAATGCAGAAGTAAATGAAGGAAAAGAATCGGAGAAGAATGAAAGGCGCAAGTTTGAAGTGATGCCGTACATACACAAGGTGTCGCACGGCATTAAAAAGGTGGCGAGAAGATACGGGGTCGATATGGTTTTTTCAGCGCCTTGCAAGTTGTCGCGTTTGTGTGCCATGTCCAACGCGAGCAAAGTGAACAATAGAGGATGTGATGTTAAGCACAGACGTGCGTATGTACCCTGTACATCTGAAGTGGTCTACGAATTCCCCCTGACCTGTGGAATGGTTTATGTGGGGCAGACCGGAAGGTGTATTAACAAGCGTTTGATGGAGCATACTAATTCATTAGGAGACGGCAGTGGGAAGCACCTACCAGTTCATTGTGGCGCATGTGCGCAGGGATGCAAGCCCATCTTCAGTAGCACCAAGGTGATAGGGCGAGCCAGAAGCCAAAGAGCAAGAGAAATCTTGGAGGCATCTCGGATAGCTAGACACGGGCCTGATAAGTGCGTCAGCGACACATCCGTGTATCTTTCCAGAAAAGAGCGTGATTTCCTTTGTAGTAGATAGGAGTCTTGGGGGTGGTGAAACCTGTCACGTGGTCATGAATGTCATTGCGCACGCGCTTAGTTTGTTTCATAAGGGTGGTGTATGTTTCAATAAACCAGTTGTTAGTCTGCGATCGTCCTGTCCACTTCGTTTCTGGTGTCTCGTCCTTAGCGCAGTTAGAATTTTTTTCAATTATGTCTTACCAACTAGCCCCCCAACGTACGCTTCTCGAGTTCATTTCTCCTACATGGGGCCCTGCTATATGTTCCCTTCCCTTGGAAAAGCAATGCAGCGTGTGCGTAAGCCTCATCGCCGCGAAGATGTGTGATGCAAGACTTCTTGGATTTTGCCTAAGAAAAGGTGTGCGACCGCCATGTGTGATGTGGTTTTTTGGCTTCTTGGGTTGCTCTGATGGACACTGGAAAAGATTGGCAAAAATTCTCAGAAGTGAGTACTGGAGACACGTCCGTTTGCTGAAGGAGTGGCTGCGCATCCTATGCTTCAGCTGGAAAGGCTCTGGTACTTCGGGGTACAGAGCACTAAAGGAATACCAAGGTCTGGCAGAGTCAACAAGCGAATTTCTCTTCTGCAAAGGAAGACAGGGCTTGCAAGGAACACCCAAGAGACAGGTTGGTGACGTGCCAGTAATCCGTCTGGGCGGCACGGTGTTGCCCCCCGAAGTTGAAAAAGTGTTGAGCAGGGGACCGAAGTATAGCGTCGAAGCACCAGTCACCAAGCATGAACTCCTGGCAACTGCCCATAGCATTGCGGACAAAGTGCATGCTGAAGAAAGGGAGCGTTGTCGTCAAGAATGTGTAGAGACCGTGCAGAGCGGCTACAAGAAGAAGGACGGCACCCGCATGATGCGAAGAATAGCGGGATACATGAAGGAGTCAGGCCATGCACTCATGTTGGCGGACAAGGACGGAAGCTTTGTAGTCATGCCCCAGGGGCTCTTTGGTGACAAGGCCCTAGCGGCTGTGAAGAAGAACTTTCGGATTTCGGATGTAAAACCACCAAAAGCAAAACAGAAGGCAGTGGCGTTGCTGGAAGATTTAAAACTCGATTGGATAAGGAGGGAGGTGAAGAACAACAAGGTTCATGCGCTCACCGTATTCTTCAGTGCAAAAAGCCATAAAGTGGATTGTCCCTTCCGAGCCATTGTTACGGAGCGTGGAACATGGCAGGCTACTGTCAGCCGATACCTGCAGAGGCAGCTTACGGGGCTGGCACCTGAGGACCCGTACAAGATCGCGAGTTCAGACCGACTAGTGGGGCTGCTCCAAGATAGTATACCAGGAGCGAACTCCGGCTTTTCTGTTGACATTGAGGAGCTTTTCTACTCTATTCCCCACGAGGACCTTTTCAAGGCAGTTCGCAATTGTATTGAACGGTCTGGTGCGGTGGCGTTCCAGAACTCGAGTGGTGTCTCGGTAGGGGGATTCCTGGAGCTGCTGGAGACTTACCTTACGTCTACAATTGTGAGTTTCCAGGAGAGCTTTTACGTACAAAAGCGAGGCATATGCATAGGGTCTTGCGTAGCGCCAGTGCTCGCGGAAATATTTTTAGCTGATATAGATTGTTCCTTGTCCCGAGTCCTCACCGACGATTACATTGCTCGTGTCTGTAGATACGTAGATGACTTTTTAGTACTTGTAAAAACTGACTCTAACGATGACCTTGAAGAGATAGCTAAGCGCATTCTTCAGTCTTTTAAATCCACAGCAACTAAGTTGAATTTTACTTTTGAATTGCCTGACAATGCATCTCTGCAGTTCTTAGATTTAAAGTTGTTTTTTAAGGACAGCAAACACTTGTGCTGGTCGTACTCGCCACGCACGAACAAGGCCCTATTGCCTTTCGATTCCTCGCACTCGAAGCTTGTGAAGAGGGGCATGGCGGCGTCGTGCTTAAGGTCTTCTTTGACCAAGTCATGTCACCACTATGTCAATGATAGTTTCTGTACACAAGTGAGTCGTCTCCGAATTGCAGGTTTCCCGCAGACGCTGCTTCAGGCTGTAGCAGAATCACTTTTAAGGGTCATTTGCCACCGTACCACTGCAGCTGACGGAAATGCAGAAGTAAATGAAGGAAAAGAATCGGAGAAGAATGAAAGGCGCAAGTTTGAAGTGATGCCGTACATACACAAGGTGTCGCACGGCATTAAAAAGGTGGCGAGAAGATACGGGGTCGATATGGTTTTTTCAGCGCCTTGCAAGTTGTCGCGTTTGTGTGCCATGTCCAACGCGAGCAAAGTGAACAATAGAGGATGTGATGTTAAGCACAGACGTGCGTATGTACCCTGTACATCTGAAGTGGTCTACGAATTCCCCCTGACCTGTGGAATGGTTTATGTGGGGCAGACCGGAAGGTGTATTAACAAGCGTTTGATGGAGCATGCTAATTCATTAGGAGACGGCAGTGGGAAGCACCTACCAGTTCATTGTGGCGCATGTGCGCAGGGATGCAAGCCCATCTTCAGTAGCACCAAGGTGATAGGGCGAGCCAGAAGCCAAAGAGCAAGAGAAATCTTGGAGGCATCTCGGATAGCTAGACACGGGCCTGATAAGTGCGTCAGCGACACATCCGTGTATCTTTCCAGAAAAGAGCGTGATTTCCTTTGTAGTAGATAGGAGTCTTGGGGGTGGTGAAACCTGTCACGTGGTCATGAATGTCATTGCGCACGCGCTTAGTTTGTTTCATAAGGGTGGTGTATGTTTCAATAAACCAGTTGTTAGTCTGCGATCGTCCTGTCCACTTCGTTTCTGGTGTCTCGTCCTTAGCGCAGTTAGAAATTTTTTCAATTATGTCTTACCAACTAGCCCCCCAACGTACGCTTCTCGAATCAATGTAATGACCCGACAGTCATATTCGTCAAATCCTCTTACCCTCCCATGCAAATTTTGGCCTACACCGAGTTAAGGAGGCGATTATGAGAGCACCCAGACGTAGGCGGCTAGATAGATAGATAGATAGATAGATAGATAGATAGATAGATAGATAGATAGATAGATAGATAGATAGATAGATAGATAGATAGATAGATAGATAGATAGATAGATAGATAGATAGATAGATAGAAACGCTCAAAGTGCCAGAGGTTCGCTAAGAAATGCTTCGCATTTAAAAGACACCAGCTCAGAGGGACACGTATCCCAGTATTGTTTACAGCAATAGGCGAGCCGCGCAACCGACGCGAACAGCGCGCGCCAGTCTGTCTGTTTCGTCCTTCTCTTCGTCTCCTTGGCCGCAATGCCGCTGGTACGTAGCATTACCCCCGGCGGCCGAAGCACCGTCCCGGAGCTTTAAAGGTCGTTTTCGGAAGCGGTGTTGTAGGGCTTGAGCCGTGAAACGTGAACAATATCGCTGAACCGAACAGATGGCGATGGACAGATGGGGCCTATCTCATAGGTAACAGGTGTACCTGACGCAGTACACGGTAAGGTCCAGTGTAACGAGACAAAAGTTTTTCGGATAGGCCCACCCGACGATGAGGGGACCAGAGTAGCACAAGGGCACCGGGAACGAAATGTGCGTCTCGATGAGTAGCATCGTACCGGCGTCGTTGTTTGGTTTGCGACGCCGTCAGCCGAGCGCGGGCGAGCTGTCGGGCTTCGTCGGCTCGCGCGATTGCGTCTCGGGCATACTCGCTGGTGGACGAGGTGGAGGTAGGAATGATCGTGTCCAGCGGTAAAGTCGGCTCTCTTCCGTACAGGAGATAAAAAGGGGAAAAGCCTGCCGTGTCGTGACGCGATGAATTGTACGCAAATGTTGCGTAGGGTAGGGCAACATCCCAGTCTCGGTGGTCCGGCGACACATACATAGCGAGCATGTCCGTAAGCGTGCGATTAAAGCGTTCTGTTAGCCCATTGGATTGAGGGTGGTACGCAGTGGTCAGTTTGTGCTGCGTAGAACAGAAACGTAAGATGTTGGCGATAACTTGAGACAGGAATTGACGGCCACGGTCTGTGATCAGTTGTCTTGGGGCACCGTGAACCAAGATAACGTCCCGTAGCAGAAAGTCAGCAACGTCGGTTGCACAACTTGTCGGTAGAGCTCGCGTGATCGCATAGCGCCAATGGGCAACCAATAACTTTGGGACGTCTATCGGACCACTTTACTGGACATTACGTACATCCGGCGGATGCACGACAAATACCGTGGGACGTTCAACGGGACGTCCGCAGGACTATATGGCGCAAAGGAATTGAACATCCCGAGTTAATCCCACCGGGCGTCAAAACCGGATATTCGGACGTGCTTGGACGTATGCAAATTCAGTAAAAATCTTACCCGACGTCCAGAAAACGTCCGTGGAATGACCCATATGCTGGACACAGTGAGGCTTTTGGTCATTATCACGTGCAGCGCTGGACTTTCTGTGTATTTTTGGCACCTTCAGGATATCATATCCTGAAGGTGCCCAAAAATCCACAGAAAGTACAGCTCTGGACGTGATATTGACCGAAAGCCTCACTATATCCAGCGGGGCACCAATGGGCTCATTGTAAATACAGCTCAAAAATCGAGACGCAGACAATAAAAGTAAGGACACAAACAAGCGCTTCTTTGTGTCCTTACTTTTCTTCTACACTTATATCCAATTTCCACTTATACCACTTATATCCAATTTCCATGTAGAATTCACATCGGTTTACTACTGAACAAATAATAAATCTGAACATGCAGAGGACGAACACGTACTTCATAAATGACGTTTAGTGTATGGCGCACAAATAATCATGCTTATCAGAAACAATAAATTATCCAATGATCTTGTAAAAGCGGCTTTATTAATGAATAAAGCGCACCGAATGTGGCACAAAATACGACAGAAGGTGACCGCACAAGGTGAAGCTGATTGACGCAGCAGCAACATAAATTCAAGTTCTGCATGAATGCACTCCAGGTCCCGTCAAAGAAACTGCGCTGGCTTTCACACAAGCTGGCGTGGTCTCGGGCCTCATGTCTTGTACAAACAGCGGTGAAGAAAAGCTGCATACAAGAAGAAGCAAGTAAGCTAGGTATAATTTACAACAAATAATTGAGCATCAAGTCATTCTAAAGACAGATTTCCAATTACAGATGTGCACAAATGCTGTCATGTATTTATTAACGACAATCATAACTACTCACAAAGCGAAGCACCTGTTGTAGAATCGTTGCACTATTTGTCAGCGACAGGCCGACATGGTTGTAAGCAAGCAAGCAAGCAAGCAAGCAAGCAAACACTCGCTCGCACGCATACACCCACCCACACACGAGCTGTAACCCGCAGAAGAACAAGATGACCGACCTGGAATAGGGCGAATAAGTCTGGCTTACGATTCGCAACGGCGCGTCCTCCGTATATAGTTTCGCGTTCGACCAAGATTCAACCACCAGCAAAGAACTGTCAAAAGTTCTAGCAGTAATGACGAAAAGTCAGGCACACTTAATTTCACTTACCGAAAGAAGTAGGTTATCCGAATAGCTGCTTGCTAGCTGCAACGAAGGTGGCGAGCAGATCAGGCCATTGTTGTAACGGACCGTCGGCGAAAACACACAGTAGAGCTTGTTTCACGAATCACTGATGGAAAATATGCGGCAAATGGCATGAGCACAGTTACTTCATGCCAGATAACAGCCATTGAACCGTACAGAAAAGCTGGCACGCTACACAAAATGCGAAACGATGACAGCCGAGCTGCTGCCAACGCAAAACGACGCGACGACGCCAACTGTGTCTCCGCAGTCGCCGGTGCACAGCACGATCGCGAAGGACACGTTTCAACATGAGTGCCGCCGAATCTGATTGCACGGTGCGCCGCATGGTGCGCCGGGTGCGCTGCGTGCGTGCCTGCGTTTTGCCGGTTTTACTGGTTTTACTACTGTTGTCAGTCGCTGCAGGTCGCTGCTGTGCGAGCGTGCTGTTAGAGGCATCGTTGTGAAACAAATTATTTTAGGGGTATGGTTGTCTGCGTCATTTGTTTGAGTAAAACCGACGGTAACCGCTCTTTTGACATGCCGTTTTTGTATATTGGCCCTTCTCGAGAAAACATTCGAAGAATCATTGAGATAGTCGTTGTGCACTAGTACTTTCAGACAAAATGTCTGAAAAATGTCTCGAACTAGGCGTTATGAACTTCTTTGGCAAAATAGACTCTGGGTATGCCGTAGCTGTTGAAAATGCTAATAAAGAGTATGCAAGCATATTTGAGGGGCGAATTAATGCTATATTTAAAAAATGCATATATTTTTGGTCTTCTCGTAAACTAAGACGTTTTTTAGAGGTTTGGTGTTTCGTGGGTAGAAACTGCAGTCACGTTTACGTATGTGCGTCACCCATTCACCTTTCTCCTAAGCACGTAAATAATCGCGAGAAATGCCACGAATGCAATGCATACATGCTCGCACAATTATCCATGAATTATTTCCTCAATCACATATTTTCCGAAAGATAAAAATTAGCGGCGGTTTCCATATGTTGCGAAATCAGTTTCACGCATTGTCAGACGAACTAGCGAGTAGCGGTTTGCATCCAAATTAACAGCTTTGAAATGTCCGCACGGCCACCTCCTGTCGACGTCCTCTTGATATCCACGCCTGGATTATTGAAAACGTCCACGTGCTATATATTCTTGGACGTCTGTCGGAAGACCTTTTTTGGACATCCAAAACGCGACGTCCGCTGCACGCCCCGTGAGCCGCCGTTCTGAGACGCGGACGTTAGGCTCTTCTTCGGACGTCGTCAGGATATTCGTTGTCCACTGGGGTAGCGTAATCTGTAGCCACTGCGATCCATTTGTTTCCTATGGTTGAGACGGGAAAAGGCCCAAGAAGGTCTAATCCAACGCGGTGAAAGGGTTCTGAGGGTATGTCCAGTGGTTGAAGATGGCCAGCGGGTAGCAGCGACGGTGTTTTGCGGCGTTGACATAACTCGCACGTGGCGACATAGCGGCGTACTGAGCGAGCAAGGCCTGGACAAAAGAAACGGCTGCGTACGCGCTCGTATGTGCGAGATAGGCCGAGGTGTCCAGCTGTCGGCGCATCGTGAAGTTCAGCGAGGACACTGCGTCGTAAATGCTGAGGCACGACAATTTGAAGGTCAGGTCCGTCAGGTCGGAAATTTCGATGGTAGAGGACGCCCTCTTGAAGCACAAAGTGGCGAACAGAGGCGTCGTTTGGGAAAGATTTCGTGCGGGTGATGAGGTCAAGGAGCACGGGATCCCGTTTCTGTTCTTCCCCAATGTGAACCAAGTTGGACACTGAGAATATGGAGCAGATCGTGTTGGCGTCAGTGTCACCAGGATCGTCGACAGGGTACCGGGAGAGGCAGTCGGCATCCTGGTGCATGCGGCCAGATTTGTACACGACTGAGTAGGAGAACTCTTGGAGGCGCGAAGCCCAGCAACCAAGCCGCCCTGAGGGGTCTTTAAGAGAGTTCAGCCAGCAGAGCGCGTGGTGGTCGGTAACGACCGAAAACGGGCGCCCGTATAGGTATGGCCTGAACTTGGCGACCGCCCAAACGAGAGCCAAACACTCACGCTCTGTGATTGAATAATTGCGTTCGGGGGCGGATAAGAGGCGGCTGGCGTATGCAATAACGCAGTCGTGGCCACGTTGGCGTTGAGCAAGCACGGCGCCGATGCCATGACCACTTGCATCCGTGCGGATCTCAGTAGGGGCAGCAGGGTCAAAGTGGGCCAAAATTGGAGGAGTAGTGAGGAGCGCGATGAGATTGGAGAACGCAGAAGCCTCTTCTGAGCCCCATGTAAACGGGACGTCTTGCTTGAGGAGCTGCGTAAGAGGTCTCGCTATATCCGCAAAATTTTCACGAAGCGTCGAAAATACGAACATAGTCCGAGAAAGCTGCGGACATCCTTCACAGATCGTGGAACGGGAAAGTTCTTGACTGCGCTGATTTTCGCCGGGTCTGGCTGTACTCCGTTAGCGTCCACTAAATGGCCAAGTACTGTAATTTGGTCGCGGCCAAAATGACATTTTGATGAGTTCAGCTGCAGGCCAGCACGACGGAAGATGGCTAAGACGGCTGAGAGACGTTCTATATGAGTTTCAAATGTTGGGGAAAAAACAACGACATCGTCCAAGTAGCACAAACAGGTGGACCATTTAAATCCTCGGAGCAAAGAGTCCATCATTCGTTCAAAGGTGGCTGGGGCGTTACAAAGGCCAAAGGGCATGACCTTGAATTGATATAGGCCATCGGGGGTGATAAATGCCGTCTTTTCACGATCCATATCGTCCACCTCAATCTGCCAGTACCCGGAACGGAGGTCGATGGAAGAAAAATAGCGGGCACCATAGAGGCAGTCGAGGGCATCATCTATACGTGGCAGAGGGTAGACGTCTTTTTTTGTAATTCTGTTTAGGTGGCGATAATCGACACAGAAACGCCATGTGCCGTCCTTTTTGCGCACTAGCACGACAGGGGATGCCCAAGGACTGCAGGACGGCTCAATGATGTTCTTGGCGAGCATTTTGTCGACTTCAGCTTGGATAATTTGACGCTCAGTCGCCGACACGCGATATGGGCGCCTATGAATAGGAGGCTGGTCAGCTGTGTTGATGCGGTGGGTTACACCAGTAGCTTTTCCCAATGGACGGCCGCTGAGATCGAAAACGTCGACGTAGGACAGCAGAAGCTGGTGGAGCTCGTCAGTCTGCTGCGGCGTTAAGGTGCAAGCAATCATCGACCGTATGGCGCTGTCGGGACAAGGATTAGATTGTTGCTGGGCATGGGGATCGGACGGAGCGGTCACCGTGAGAGCAGCCATCGCGCTGTCTTCTAAGGTCGAAAGTAATGCCAAAGAGATGCCTTGCGGGAGCACTTGCGGTGTCAAACTAAAATTGACAACGGGAAGGCACATGGAGTTCCCTGTGACAGAAAGAACCGTGTGTGGTAGCGTAATACCACGACTTATCAGGACATCGGTGATAGGGGTCAGTACATAGTCGCCGTCGGGAACTGGTGGTGTTGCGACAAATTCGACATAGGTCAGTGTTTGGGGTGAGAGGCGAGCGTATCCGGCAGTGCAGAGGCGACTCGGCCGGGGCACAGGAGGGTCGATCATGGGCAAGTGGAGACGGAGCGTACTGGCCGAGCAGTCAATGAGGGCAGAATGCGCAGACAAGAAGTCGTGGCCTAGGATGACATCATGGGGACATTGCTCAAGGACGGCGAAGAGGACAACTGTGTGGCGATCAGCAATGCTCACATGAGCGGAGCACATTCCCACGACAGATGCTGTTCCGCCGTCGGCAACACGGACAAATGGAGTCGTCGGAGGTGTGAGAACTTTCTTGAGCTTCCGTCTAAAATCAGTGTTCATAACGGAAACTTGAGCGCCAGTGTCGACTAGAGCTGTCACAGGCACTCCGTCGACTTGTACGTCAATAAGGTTCCGTTTCGTCGGTATGGTCAGTAGAGGATTTTCGCTTGGTCCGATTGATGCAGCGCCACCTCCAGGGGCTGCAGCATTTAGTTTTCCGTCGGCGAACGTCGTGGGGGAGCGGGGGAAGGTGGTCGTCGGTAGAGTTACAGTAACTCTAGTCGTCGGGGCTGAGGCGAACGGGACTGGCGACGGTGGGGTGAGGGAGAGCGGGAGTAGTGGGGATCGTGGGGGGCAAAGTGGTCCTGATGGGAAGAGTAGGCCTGAGGGGCAAAGTGGGCCGTAGGGGCGTAGTGGGCCGGAGGGGCGAAGTGGGCTGGAGGGGCGAAGTGGGCAGGAGGGGCAGAGTGGTCTGGGCTGGTTGCAGAACGAGGAGCGGGACGATTATTGAAGGAAGGCGGGAAATTTTGTGCAGGAGGACCCCAGCGACTTCGGCAATGACGAGATATGTGTCCTATTCGGTGACAGTAGAAGCATATGGGCTTGTCATCTGGTGTTCTCCATTCGGACGGATTACGGAACGCTGGTGGCGAGCCAGACGGGGGTCGACGTGGGGGCGTGAAGTGCGGCGGGAAGTCGGTACGGGGAGGCGTCGAAATAGAGCAGACACCCATGCTGGCAATTTCCTGTCGGATTACTGCTTGAAGAAGGGGTAAAGGGACGGAAGGAGGTGTGTCAGAGGATGGTGGTGCCACGGTAACAGGGGCGGCTGCTTCAAGTTCACGCCTAACGAGTCGGGTCAAGTTATCGCAGGCGTCCGGTTGCCGGTATGTAGCGAGGCAAGAAGACGTCACTGCGGTATTCGGAAGGCGCGGGAACAGTGGGGAGACACGCCTACTTTTAGCCTGTTCCAAGCGACGACATTGTTGAAGTACCGCATCGACAGAGGACACGTTAGTGCACAACAACAAGTTGAACGCGTCGTTGGCGATACCCTTGAGTATGTGCGCAACTTGTTCTTGCTCAGACATGGTTTCGTCAGCTTTGCGGCAGAGGGCCAGGACATGTTGAATATAACTGAGGTAGGACTCAGTGGAGCTTTGTGTGCGAGTCGATAATTCAGTCTTTGCGGCGAGGCGACGTCCAAGAGAGTTGCCAAAAAGTTCGCGAATCTTTTCCTTAAAGCTGTCCCAGCTGGTAATCTCATGCTCATGGGTGTCAAACCAGAGACGAGGGGTTCCGTCCAGGTAAAATATGACATTCGCGAGCATAAGGGTGGGGTCCCACCTGTAACTGGCGCTGACGCGTTCGTACAGGCGCAGCCATTGGTCGACGTCAGAACCTTCGAGGCCCGAGAAGACGCCAGGCTCTTTCACGGCGGGGAGCGTGACGAAAGTGGGTGCGGCCGGTGGGTTGGCAGGTAGGGCAGGAGGTAATGCGGGCGGCGGGGATGTAGCCGAGTCTTGCGAGGCCATGGGGAAATCCTCGAGACAACGTCCGCTGCGGTGTTCCGTGGCGAGGTAGGGGATCGCACCACTCCACCAAATATGTTACGGAAAAAGACACCAGCTCAGAGGGATACGTATCCCTGTATTGTTTACAGCAATAGGCGAGCCGCGCAACCGACGCGAACAGCACGCGCCAGTCTGTCTGTTTCGTCCTTCTCTTCGTCTCCTTGGCCGCAATGCCGCTGGTACGTAGCAATATCACGAGATACTGGCCTCTAGCCTCGCTTTCTTCCTCTGTCGCTCGTGTGCATGCAGGGCTGGCACGTGCGCTGCGGCTGGCTTCGCTTGTCGTAACGGGGCTGTGGGCGTTTCACTTGGTTCGCGACAGCTGCAATGCACAGAGTATATATATATAGTGTGCGTAGCACTCGAGCGCTGGCAGATTCTGTGGCAATATGTAACGAATGTTACATTGCTACAACTGAGGATAGTCAAAACTTCAAACACAGCTGGCGTTGCCCGAACACGAGGCTGCGCTCAGCGAATTAGGCAGTATCGTAATCGCCGGTGAATTTTTTAATTTGTCATAGCTTAAGTCGGTCGCTTCAATTGTTCATCAGCACAACATATTCGGCACGTAGAAATCTGTTTGAGGGTCATTTTTCCATTGAATGTTTGACTTGTCACTGGCCCATGTGCCGAACTTTAAATGGCTGAAATGAAAAAATCGCAGCATATCCACGGAGTGAATGATGATGAGTGGGCGAAGCTGCGGAGGTTCATCGGTAAACCGTGAATCTTCCGTGAATTCTGCCCAGTACATCATCACCGACGTGAGATCGGGCGCGTTTATACTAAAGGTTCGATGAGTTATGACGACTTGCAGCTCACTTAAATTTTACATGTACGCTGTGAATTTTCATTGTTTAGAAAACCATTGCTTTAGAAAACATCTGGCGTCTTTCGTTAAGCAGCTGGCGTCTTTTCGTTTTGCTTTAGAAACATCTGGCGTTCTTTCGTTTTGCTTTTACAAAACATCTGGTGTCTTTCGTTGGTTTATTTCATCATTCAACGGCGATTTGAACAAAATTTTTATTGTTTAATCACGCACAGGAGAAATCTCACCAGGCACTACCTTGGAGGTAAACAATGGCTGCTAATGGGAATGAGAGACAGAAGAAGTCGGCTTTTAGCTAACACTTACACTTCTACTTCTACTAACGTTTCCTACTGGAACATGCCAATGGCTGCTAATGGGGAATGAGAGACAGAAGAATTCGGCTTTTAGTTAACGCGCACGCTGCGAATTTTTTATTGTTCAACAACGCACAGGAAAAATCTCCCACCGGCACCACCTTGGAGGTCAAGATCTGGTACTAGCGTTACGACTGGTTACGCACTACTACGACTACGAGGGACGAACGGGTGCCGCCTTAAGGAGCTTCGCCCCTAAAAGAAGCGGGCATAAACAGCCTCCTGTGAAATAGCTGCCAGACAGGACTACCCGAGGACCTAAGCCGAGCTCTTAAAAAAATATCCTCTCTCTGCCCCCCCGTACTCTTCGCCTATGCTTCACAGTGCATGTTATCCAAGACATAAAGTCATGACCACATTGAAATGACACTTCCGCGACCCTATTTAAAATACTATGTTAGACGACAAGGCTGAAGATCTTTTACTTGAAGCAGCATTAGAACACCACAATATGTGAAGCGGTGTTAAATTTTGGAACAAACTGTGTGTTCTAACACCTTGCAGAGATGCCATAAAATTGCACCAGAACGCCATTCACAGAAGGCTGTTGCTAGGGTTACGTCCAGACGTAACTGTAGTCACCGCTATCGTTACGTCCAGTTCAAAGTCCCTAGATTTTTCCCTGTTGAAGAGCAGGGGAAAATCTAGGGACTTTAGTTCAGATGTGGTTTTCCACAGACGTGAGTACATTATTCTCCTGTTGCTCAGTGAAGGCCCTCTGCGCCCTTCGGGCGCGGAAAACTAATCGTGACTTCGCCCTCGCTTCGCGAGTGCGGCCATTGAGCGATAGCGAAATGGCCAGTTGGCAGGGTCACGGTCATGCGCTACTGGCCGCTGTCGCGGCCACGCGCTGTTTAGCCCGCGCGCCTGCCCCTTCGGGCCAGACGGAGGCGCACGTAACCCACGAGCCGCGTCGCGCTTCTCTGGCAACAGACTTCAGCTACACCTGAGACAAAAAAAAAAAAAGAAAAAAAAATTCGCCAGCAGCGAGGTTCGAACCAACGTCCTCGCAGTTCCGAGCACGACACGCTAGCCGCTGCGCCGCTAAGGCCATTTTTTTTTTTATTGCCTTGCATACCAAGACTAGTATGTAAATAGTCTAAAAAAAAAAAGCCACTAAGGCCAATCGGTTTGGTAAGTCTAACGGGCTGTATTTGTATCATCACGCTGGACGTAATTTTTAAGACTCGTTATTCTTACGTCCAGACGTAACTGCAAAGGCTCCTACCGTTACGTCTAGACGATGCTAGACACTTCCTTCACAGAAACACATGTGCTCTTACCCTTTTCTTAAATAGTGTGTTCCCTCGTCTGGTTGATGCAAATGCATGGTCCACCCGATGTAGCTTTCTTTATGGTCTGTCTGCAGCTTAGAGTTAGTGTTAATCTTTCTCCTAGTGATTTTCTGCACGGTATCATGTTGTTCAGCAAGCATCAACTCCCCCAAGAAAATGTTCTTGAACATCAGTCTTGCCTTGGAGGTAGCACTAGTCATACGATACAGCTTGGTAAGCACAGACTTGAACTTGAAAATCTGATTTATTTATTGATTTATTTGTTTTTTTTAGTTATCTCGTACGTACTGCCGGTCTTGGGCAGGAGTGAATATAAAACAATGCAAGAATAAATGAAACAACATGAGAATACATAAGAGAAATTGTCGTGTACGGAACCTTACTGCTGCATGTGACAGCACTCAACACTGCACACGACAAAGTAAATGTTGAATGACATAGCTAGTCTATCAAAAAGCAAGCAAATAATACTATTACACACCTAGTTGATCAGAAACAAGAAAAAAAAGATATGAGAGGAGAAATCACAGCAAACAGTACGAGATTGTATCTGAAAAATTCACATACCCAGCATCTTAATGTCCTCGCGTATGACAAGTAAGGAGTAAAAAAACACAGCTACTTAAAACAAGCAAAAATGAATTACCGTATATTGAAGGTGCATGACAAGTGTAAGGAAGGCCGCGAAAACTATTAACGTGAACAATTGAATGCACTCAAGAAAAACCAACTAATTCGGCATTGAAACACCTCGGCAGGCAGATCCTTTGAAATATGGGGACTACTGCGAATGAACATGTTTTGTGCTGATATTCGCTGACCTTCATTGGATGAAAGGCCCAGATTTGCCACTTCTGTACTGTTAGAAAGCATTGTTTCTGATCTGCTCCTAGTTCTGTTTATCTATTCCTACTATCTATGTCAACCATCATAACTCTGGATTTCAGTAGGCTGGCGACTAAAATTTCAAAAAGATTGGGCAGGATCTGCAGTATCATATAATTCACTTTTATTGCTTGTCATTAAAAATGAAATTAAACAGGGACGTGCCCAGCACAAGGTCCTTTCAAACGGCGTGGTCGGTCTAATGTGTACTTAGGGATGTGATCAATTGTAACCAATAGACCTTTTTCAAGCACACGAGCGCCACCAACGGATGCGCAAGCGCTCATGGGAAATGTGTGTACGCCGCTGCAGCCGCCGCGACGAGCGCGCGGGCCTCGCGCTGTAGCTTTCCGCTTGCGCCGTACCAGGACTTCTTAGACACAGTGAATTTGGCAAGGTGCAACATGTTACTGCGCAATTCAATCACGAACTTTAGTGTTTAGCTGCGACGGCCTCTCGATGATTTCCATCTGTCCCACTGTTGGACCAGTTGAGCGGCTCAGAAGCGTCACCATTTATTTTGTGTGTGTGTGTGCCAGTGCGCCTTACGGCATAAATGAAAAAAAAAAAAAAAATACAACTCCGTTGCCTATGAAGTGCAGGAGCGGTCTATGATTCGCGGATTCATTTGGAATCAACGTCCGTTGACACTGTCGACGGGTACAGTGTGAGGTTCTGAGATTTAAAGAGTACACTAGAAAGTGTAGCCGGCATTTGGGGAAATGAGATACATTTACTGCGTCGCTCGCACCATATATGTAACGAACGAGAAGTGCCTACTAACCTTCGTTGGTGCTATAACTACAGGTTGGAATAATACTTAGAGCGAAAAAAGAAAGGAGCAGTACAAAGAAGGAAATGCACAAACCAGCGCTTACACACAACTGAAAGTTTGTTGCACGCGTGAAAAAAAAGCATATATACAAAAATGGGAGTGCGTCGCGCTTGTCATAAAAAGTCACAAAAAGTCAAACAACCAAGGCGCGTGTTTACAGTCGATTAATAAGGTCGAATTCCTTGTCTTGTAATGACTAAGAAGGTTGAGTGACACAAAGTGCGGCGTTATTTGTGACATGATATGCCTCCGAAATTTTTCGCGTTGTCTGATTACGTTGATGGTACAAAATTTTTGTGCTTTCGAAGATGGGATTACATTTTCATGACCGGCATAGCGATGCGAGATGAGACGGCTCCATTCAATGAATTTAGATGCTCGCTGAGGCGCGTATTAAAGGGACACTAAAGAGCAAAACGATTTTTCTCGCATTAGTAAAGTAGTCTTTCACGATACCAAAAACACCACGCTTGCTGCGAGAAGACGCTTAATAAGCGAGAAAACGCGCGAAAAGAAAATACAGGTGGCGACGCCACCTTGCAATTCCCGCACCATTTGCCGTGACGTCACATATTTCTGACGGCGCCTGCTCGGGCCTACGTAGTTCCTAATCGGTTAAATCGATGTACATTGTCCTCTGAGGGGGCCAGAGACTTGACATAACGAGTCTGTGGAAATTTCGTCGAATCAGTGGTGCCAAAATACGTTAAATGCTCTTTGATATCTCTTACGTCACGAATTACAAAGTTCGGCGCGAAATTTAAAAATGAAACTTTGAACTTGGTTTTCTCCTCTAATAATAAACCTATGGTGGTGAAATAAACTACACAAGAGTTCTCTGAGCACACTTTATCAATCTAAACCAATTCGTTGTTTCTCTTTAGTGTCCCTTTAATACATCTACCAGTCTGGCCGATGTACATGTGGACACAAGAAAGAGACATTTGCGGTTATCTCCTACATAATTACAAAACAATTGGCATGCCTCTGACCGCATTTTTCTTTGCCCACCGCAGACCCCTGCGACTTTATGCGACTAAGCTTATTTAGGGCGGCAAACACAACTTTCACCCCCACATCGCTTCCCTACGTTCTTCAGGCCATGCGACTTCTTATAGCCTACATATGTGGAATAACTGCAATATTTCGAGTTTCTTCATTATTTACGGATGGACGTCCGTGTTAATCTTTCTTTGCCGTGTGAACAGATTTTCGCAAACCGATCAACGATACGCAGGATATCCCGTCTCTTTGATCACTTTGCAGCTGGAAACTACTGCTCATCTTATGTGCGCAAGTTTTTTTTCCAATGCCGTGCGTAATCATGACATCACAATTTCTCGTTTAACAATATTCAAATGAGCCGACGCGAAATTAAACACCTATTTCGCTGAACGCGGCCTATACTGCCCGTAAACATTCTCCGCAGTGAAACTTAAAAGCATGTATCAAGAAACTGCAAATTATCAGAGCAAGGCATCTCGCAAGTGAATTCTAGTCCCATCCTTTTTTCTTTAAACACATTTAGAATGTGCTCACTTCTTTGTACGGCGCGTGACTTGTCAATTAAAATCAAATAATCATCTCTATACCCGAACACTAACACCTCTCTACAGTTTGGTTAAACTCGATCACGAGCCGCTATGGCATTAAATGCCATAGCGGCTTGTGAACAAGTAATCATTGAATAAATACGAATTCGGTGTTCCAGCTCACATAGATCACGATAGCACGTTTTGACTGCATGTATCGGCATGTGATAACTCCCATGCCGCTTTGCTGCTACATCCGATATACATCCACTCGGTAATACCTACACTGACTGCATCATTCCTTTCGCATTTCATACGTAGAGATATATGCAGGTGCGTTCAGACATGTGTAGTATTTAGGATTAATAATAATCAACCAGCGGCGACGTGTTTTTTTCGTTTGGTGCTCCCACGGCGCCAACGAGCAGCGAGCGACGGAACAGCCGGCGGGCTCGCCGTACACACATTTCCCATAGTGCTTCGCGCGCCCGCGGGGGATTCTGGGATAAAACCTTCGAGCAGGAAAGCAGCCTTTTGGAGCAGTTGCCAGTCACGCATTTTCGAACACACATTTTAAGTCGCTAAACACGAGTAGTTTACCATGTTTAACAAAATAAATATATTGTGAGCACAATATTCACAGCATTCGTCCTTCATCTTCTTCACCTGTATATAATCATCATCACTGGGAGCGTTTTCCTTGTTTGTAGAATTGGTCAGGCGGCCCTGCTGAATAAAAGGCGTCGAGTCCTCGACATTGCTGCCGTCTTTCAGAGTGGTGTAGGCTGCTTTTGATCCTCAAGTCCTCTACGACGTCGAGTTCCCTGGAGCTTCGTTCCGGTCGTCGTTTGCTCAGCGTACCCGCTGTCATGGCCCAAGACACGCTGCCTGGACCATCCGCGAACCCCGTCCAACCACCCGCCCCCGCATGGACCGTCACCGCCCGGCAGCGGGACCCACCCATCTTCTCCGGTCTCCCACGCGACGATGTCGAAGTATGGCTCAAAGAATATGACATGACCAGTGTGTACAACCAATGGGACGCACCTCAAAAACTTCGTCACGTCGCCTTCTATCTGTCCGACGTAGCAAAAACGTGGTTTTTTAACCACGAGGGCAGCTTCCCTGACTGGCCTATCTTCGCTCAACAAATTCGGAGGATTTTCGGGACCCCAAACATCCATTCTGAAGTCTCGAAGAGGAAGCTCGACGGCCGCGTACAACATCCAGGAGAGACGTACACCTCGTACATCGAGGACGTTCTTGCCCTTTGCCGTCGCATGGACTCGGCTATGACAGAGGCTGATCGGGTTCGACACGTCCTCAAAGGGATAGGCCACGTCGCGTTCAACGCTCTGGCCGTCAAAAACCCCAGCACCGTCGAGGATGTCATCACGACTTGCCAACATCTCGATGAACTACAAGCTATCCGATTGCAACCCGCCCGACGCCTGTGACATTCGGCCTTCCTCGGATGCGGATTTGCGTACGTTGATTCGCACTCTGATTCGTGAGGAGCTTCAAGCGCAAGGACTGTCATGTCCGCCAGCCCCACAGCCTCGCTCTTTGTCTACTGGTCTGCGCGACATCATCAAAGAGGAGCTGTCCTCCATGGCTTGCGCTCTCACGTCTGACATTCAGACGCCACCACCTCCGCCCACGACATATGCGCAAATCGCTGCCATGCAGCCTTCCTTGGCTCAAAGCGTGCATCCTGTTCCTGCTCAGACCAACTTAGCAGCGTTTGCGCCACGTCCACCTACTCCTGCCTTCTACACCCCCTGGCGCTCATCTCGCCCGATATGTTATTATTGTGGCATTCAAGGCCATATTTCCCGATATTGTCGCAAACGCCAGCAGGACGAACGTCGCGGCTACGACGTATACGAAAGAGATTCGACGTCCCCTCCTAACCAGTACCAGCGCCGTCCTTCAACACGTTCCCTCTCGCCGTCTTCTCCATCCGACGCACCTCGAAACTACCGCTCAGGACGTCACCGGTCCCCGTCCCCTCTGCGACGCTCAACATCACCTCTACGACCGGTTGTCCCTATCTCTGAATACCGCTTGGAAAACTAGCTGGTGCAGTTTTTGGAGGGAAAGCTGCATCGCTCGGACAAACACCAACACCTCCAGAGGGCCCGGCCAATTTGTTATTAGTGTATGCTGAAGGAGTGCCTATTCAAGCATTGGTGGACACGGGGGCCGCTATTTCTGTAATTCATGCTGATTTGTGTCGTCGTTTCCGTAAGGTTACTACACCTTATAATGGCACTCCCTTACGTAGCGCAAATGACTTTACGATACGGCCATCAGCACAGTGCACCATTCGAGTTTTCATTGAAGGGATCAAGCACCATATTCAGTTCGCCATGTTGACCTCCTGCGCTTATATGCTTATTTTGGGATGGGACTTTCTTTCTGATGCTGCCGCTTCCATCACTTGTCGACAACGCCTCGTACATATGCAAGAGACTGATGCTACCGACGCGGAAGATTGGTCACGCCATCGCCTACTAACCGTCAAAGATTCCGTGATGCCACCTGGTCACGAGCATGTTCTTACGGTTGCTTCAGACTTCATTGACCACGGTGATGTTCTAGTCGCTCCATCAGCCTGTTATATATCCAGAGGAATTGCACTAGCATCGAGTCTTGTTCGCTTCACCAATGGCACCGCCTTCCTCGCTGTACTCAATGTCACAAATGAGCCAATTCTGCTTCCTGAAGTCGCTGTTGTAGTTTGCGGCGTGGACACACAACCTGTCTCTGTAGTGGCTGCGAATACTAGTGGGGCGGAACCAAGCTCACCAACAGATGCTACTCTTGCTACGACTCTCGCCAATTCAATAAGCACGGATTTGACTCCGCCGCAAGCAGACGAATACTGGCGTTGTTGTCGAAGCATATATCTTCCTTCGATGTACACTCCCCTATTCTAGGGCAGACATCGGCGGCAGCCCATCGTATACACACCGATGGAACTTCTATTGTCCGCCGCCGAGCCTACCGTGTCTCTTCTAGCGAACGCGAGATCATCGACAAGCACGTTGCCGATATGCTCAAGCAAAATATCATCCGCCCCTCCGCAAGCCCTTGGTCGTCACCTGTCGTTCTTGTGCGCAAGAAAGACGGCTCGGTGCGATTCTGCGTTGACTACCGTGCCTTGAACAAAATAACCAGAAAAGATGTATATCCCCTGCCTCACATTGATGATGCTTTAGATTCCTTGCAAGGAGCGGAATATTTTTCCAGCCTTGACCTACGCTCGGGTTACTGGCAAATTCCCATGCACGAGGACGACAAGGAAAAAACTGCCTTTGCCACACCCGACGAACTTTACGAATTCAACGTCATGCCTTTCAGCCTCTGCAATGCGCCAGCAACTTTTGAACGAATGATGGACACTGTACTGCGGGGCCTTAAGTGGAAGACGTGCTTATGTTACCTCGACGACATAGTCATATTTTCTTCCACATTCGAACAACACCTGCAGCGCCTAGACGAAGTTCTGGCGTGCCTCGCAGCTGCTGGTCTCCAGCTGAATACCAAAAAGTGCCGCTTTGCAAGCAAAAGTATTAAGGTATTGGGACACCTCGTCAGCAAAGACGGCATTCGGCCTGATCCCGACAAGATTGCCGCTGTTCTTCGCTTCCCGACGCCTCATCGCTCCAAAGAGCTCCGCAGCTTTCTTGGCCTCGCCTCTTACTTCCGGCGCTTTATACGCGACTTCGCCACCATTGCCGCACCGCTTCACCAACTCCTTTCGTCGGGAACGTCATACGTATGGTCGGACGAGTGCCAAATGGCTTTTGACACCTTGAAAGGTGCCCTCACGTCAGAGTCAGTGCTTTGTCACTTCGATGACACCGCACCCACTCTCCTCCATACTGATGCCAGCGGTCATGAACTCGGCGCTGTTCTATTGCAACGACATGAGCGTTCTGGCGAACGCGCGATCGCATACGCAAGTCGTACCCTCACATCAGCCGAGAAAAACTACACCATCACTGAGCAGGAGTGTCTCGCCGTTGTCTGGGCCATTCAGAAATTTCGACCTTAAAGGGCCCCTGACAGCCGATTTTTAGTTTGTGACATTTATGTTGTAATAAGTAGGTCTATGTCTTGTAATCACGGAATGACACCGTAAATCCTCCAACGTGATGTCTAATTAATCCTAGCAGCGTTAATTATGGTCATTTTTAGTGTAGGTTCAAAACGCGCGCCGAAAGAGGATAAGAAACTACCCAGACAACGCAGTGGCGTCCTTTGGATACACCTAGGATGCGCTGCGTAGGATGTGTGGGAAGTTCTAAGGATGTCCCAAATAATTGCCGGAAACCTCCCGGAAGCCTCCAAAATGAGACAAAAAACGGGATCCATAGGACTTCCTCCCCATAGGACATCTCGGGATTATATTGGGATTAGTTTTGGCTGTTGCACATTCCATTATCAGTACATGCAGCATTTAAAGGGCACATGCTAGTAATAGAAATAACTGTTTTTTTTAAGTCTTACATTTCTTTCAATGTTTTTAAAACCCCTGCACGTACTCTTGCAGCAATGCAATTCACTCCTGCTTTTTCATGTGACTGTAGGCCTATAATATGTTGAGCGGTTCTGTTGCTTTCTTCTTTGCTTATTTTCCAAATCTTGAAAACACTGCAAACACTACTGCAAGGACAGAACCCCACACATCTGCCTACAGAGCACTTTGCATGTAGAAGTTCCCAATGTAAAATAGAAGAACAAGGTATCTTGCCCTATGGGTTTCAATTTCAAGCCTGAATTAAAGAACAGCTTGAAGACGCTTTCAAGCACAGGTAAAGGAGCCAATGATAAAAGCTCTGAATTCCATGATCCTGTAACAGTTCTAGAACAGAGATGACTACAGAAAAAACGGTAGGACAAGTGCAACACATCTCATACTTTTCTGAAGATGGCTAAAGTTAGGCGTGTTCAGACAGAAAAATGAATTTTTAAAATACTCGTAGTATTTCTGGATCTGTTGTAAATGTATGACACTAGTTTAATGTGACACTGTAACTTAGACAATATAGAGTTCATGGAAATAGAAGTTTGAATTCTTTATTTTACTGCACATTTGCCATGCATAAAGGGCACGCATATATATATAATAAGGAAACATTCTCCTCACTGGAACTGTTAATACAAAGCTTAAAGTAATCATTTTCTTTCTCTGTTGTTCCCTTAGCCTAAGTGAAATTTTGATTTCCTGAAACACAATATCTTTACTAGCACACTCAACTTGCTTAATTCTCATCTACTAGTGCAGAATTCAGGGTTGTATTTGCTTGTTCGGATGCTTTTGCGATTACTGCAAGGGCACTTTTTGAACAATGTACTATGTAGTGGACCTGATTTTAGCATTAGACTATTGGTGCAGTTAATTACTCTTTGCTCTTAAATCTACAAGCAGCGTGCAAGTAAGAAAATTAAGTTTTAGGAAACAAAAAGTTCAGTTCAGCACAGGAAACAATGCACCAGAAAAATGATGGCACTGAATATGGCGTACATAAACAAGAAACAACAAAGAATGAAACAGTGGTGAAGAAAACACAAATTTTAATACACACAATGTAGAGAATTTGCAGCAAATAACTGACCTTCAGGATTATCTTATTAGTTGAACAAACAAAGAAAGAAACTATTTTTGTTGCGCGGCAAGCCGCTCAGCAGTATGACGGAACCAGGTCATCGCAGCCTTCTCCACATCCTTCAGGCTCGCATTCGGGTTTTGGATGTCATTAGTCAACACGCCTGCATGCATAGAAGCAAAGTTATTGTTCCTATGAGTTTTGCACACCACACAAAACTTGGGCCAGTATGGCACTCTTCTAGAAATTAAGGCAGTTTCGCATGTGTGGTGCCAAGCCTGTAGGAAGTGCGGAGCTGGGCAGCCTTATTTGTTTCTCTTTGGTTTTTTCTTTGTTTCCGCCTCTCTTTTTTTTTTTCCTCCTTTTCCGTCTTGCTGTCTTTTCTTCTCTTTTTATTTTCATTATTCCTTCCTCTCTCTTTATCTATTTCTTTCTATTTCTAATCTTCTTTCTACCTTTTCCTGTTCTTTCTCTCTATTTCTCACTTGCCTCCTCTTTTTTCTATTTTTTTACATGGTTCTGCCTGCGTAATGCCAAGCAATGGCAGCATATGACAGCCCGGGCCCCAAATGTGCTCCACACTTAATATCATCATCAAGCCGCTCGAAGAACAAGAAGAAGACCTCCTTGGTGCGAGCACGCGCTCATTACGCTACAGATGGCTATGTTATACGTGGTTTTGCCTGCATTATGCTAAGCGATGACAGCATACGGCAGCCCGGGCCCCGAAAGTACTACACACTTAAAAACTGAAAGTAAATACCAGGACTAATTGCACCAAAGTATAAATAGACAACCTAGCTATATTGAGTATACTGCTTGACATAAGATTTCACAAAAAACCAAGTTATATCAAGCATGCTACACCTGACTCACCGCACATCAGCTTGCAGAGGAGCAGTTCACAGATTCTTTTTTTTCCCTTTGTGCCAAACCAACTGAAGCCCACTGCAGAATTCCAGCTGAGGAGGGACTGCAGTACACGTGTTCTTCTCTGTTTCGTCGAATCTCCCTCTTGTACAGCCATGTACTTTTTCTGTTAAAAAGAAACAAGAAGATATACAGCCAGAAAGATACATTGGGATCCAGTTTAATTTGAATGTTTTGCAACATAAGTAATCTTGTGGTGATAAAGAAATACAAGCTTGCTTCTAGCTTTACTTAAAGGAGTGGTGACAGAAAATTTGTGAACCTCTGTTTTTTGCTCTTAATCAATGGCTACTGACTCGATAATAGCGGCAACGAAACTCATTTGCCCCAGCGCGAAACGAATGTTTAATTATATGCTCGTATGTTACGACCGGAGGCAGTTTCGATTTCGAAGAGCACTCGGTAGCCCCGTGACGTAGATGGTCTACTTGGTAAACAAGACCGCAAGAATTAGTGACGTCACTGGCCAGCTTCTGCTATGTTGTCAGTGCTGCTGTTTCGTTTGCTGTGTTGAGCAGGTGTTGAGCGTTGCGAGTGCTTGTTTCCTCGATTGTCAAACTACGTTGCTTATCTAGTGCGGCGATGGACGAAAGAGCTGGCAGGAGTGTAAAAATCAGTAAGAAAAGCTCGATTCACTTTGCGAATCTCGCCGGTAGCTGCGATTTTGTTCTTGTAGTCGTTGTCCAACTGAGGCGACGTTTTCCGCCAGGCTTGGAGTAGCCGCAGCATTAGACGTGCTGAAACATTTTCGCTCCGATCATTCGTAAAATAGCAGGATATGAGAAGTGACGAAGGAAGCATTGAAATCACAACATTGGCACTCTGTAACAGTGTTTATGCGTAACATGCAAATGACGTGATGCACGCTTTACTGACTCGTATTTATATCGGGCAACGCCGCGTTCTCAAGGCATACCAATCCCACGTAACCACGTCGGAGGGTCGAAGCAGTTATTTGTCCACTACGCAATATGATCCCGGCAGCAGAGAGCTTTAGTTCGTCTGTAGACTTCCTATCGTTTGCGGGTACCTGGTTACCGGAGCTGTTGACGGCTGCAGCAGTAGCAGCAACTGCGTACAACTGCGGAGCCCGTAGCGACATCTTGTGGCGTTTTGTCCAACTACAATAACTTTTTTTCGATTTCTTTTCCGTCGCGTTATAGTTCTTGTCCGGAAAAAAAGCAATGAGAATACTGTGAGTTGCTTATTATCTCACTGCAAATGCTTTACACAGAATCAGTAAGCGGGTAAGTCGCTGCGATGTTATATTGTAGGTCTCTGGTAAGGATATGCATCATCAGGTGTCGCTACCAGCGTTGTCTGTCCTCGTACACGCCTCCGGTAACCCGGCCAGAACTCGTGACGTACGTGGTATCCACTCGGTGACCTCATCGTCTTTTGCTTCTATTTCCGATCCGGCACTTTCACGAACTTCAAAACTCAATTAAAATACCTTTTAGGCTGTATTTGTGGCTGATACTGCACAGATGGCACCTATATGCACCCATTAGTGTGATTCAACAGTCAAATTGTGTCCGAATTTTTGTGTCACCACTCCTTTAAATTCTTTAGAACTGTCATACGCAGCTAGCTATGTAAAAATTCAACAGTACGTCATTAATCAGACTGTCATAAGTAATATTCACATGCATTTATAAATGCCTAGTCACTCCAACATGCTGTAGTTACAAGACAGGCAACATTATACTGAGCTTAGGCAATGAAACAGAGAAATTACCATTTGATCATCAGCTTGGCTGTCTGTCTGTCTCGAGGTTCTCCTCATACGCGAGAACATCCGCCACATTCGAGAAAGGCAGGTCTGGGAGGCCATGAGGGTGCGGAGCTGCACTGTTGGCATTACTTAGCAGCTCGTTGAAATATTGCAAATGGGCTTGCTGGGTGTGCTTTATGCTATTTAACACTTGTAGTATCCTTTCCATGAAGGCTGAAAAAGAAGTGATGGCATCAGTGTTATGAAAGTTTTCAGTTCAGCACTATGTCTAAGATGAAAAACTACCGCAATGATTCGAATGGGTTATGTAATGTTCAGTGCTTTGCTTTTCCAGGTAGCTATAGGTCAACCTATAGCTTTAAAACTTTTCAGTGAATTATATGGCAACACATGGAAAAAAAACGGTCATGAACATTGCTGAGAGTTACTCGTAGGAGCGCTAACAGCAAAGCATGAGTCTTCTTTGCAATAAGAATTGTTAGGGTTTTACGTTCCAAACCACGACATGATTATCGTAGCCAAAAATTTTGACTACCTGGAGTTCTTTAACATGCACTGAAATCTACGTACAGCCTTCTTGCAGTTTTTTGCGACATTGGCTTGGTGATAACAGTGTAAGTGAGGATCTACGATTTGATCGATGCTGCAGCAGCACCACGAGCACAATGTTTTATAAGTCACCGCTTGCACACTAGCAACCATCGTTGCTCAAATGATGAAGCATGCTCCCCCCCCCCCCCCCTAAAGAAGAACGAAGGGATAAACTGCGCCTCTGACTTATGGTTAGAATGACAGAAAGCTGAGCTAGTTTGTAGGTACTCATATTAAAGAGACAGGGCGTGAGAACACGGACACAAGAGAGAAGCCAAGATGTCAAGGCGTTTGTGGTGTCTTGAGTTCCCTCTTGTGTTCATATTTGCACGCCCTGTCTCTTCAACATGACTCATGGTAGTGTGCCACTGTGTCACAACGACAATGGGAAAGTATGTTATGCCAGCAGCAACATACAATTTTTTTTTCATTTGTGCTACGTGGCTGCGTAATAGGAGAGGGTAATGAATGCTCACACTAATACTATTACCATAAAACCACAGCAAGGTGAGGCACACTGTGCAGAAGCTATGCAGTTTGTGTTTCTATTTATGCTGATACATAGCATATATGAAGAAAATAGGACACTGCCCAGATACACGAGCTCAAGAGATGAAGGTGGAGCAATACAGCAGGCTGTTACACTGCCTGAACACAAATCGTATTACTGGTGACAGTCCTTGTAAGATGGGTTCTGCCATAATTTTTCCATCATGAAGCCAGCAACCCAACTAAAAAACTAAGCTGATTTAGTGCTAAGAATATCACCTTCCGTTTCCAACACGTTACAATAAAGAACAATACTCATGGAATTAATTTCACTCTTCTGGGCATGCATTATCACATATGTGAATAGTACATCTACAGTACAAAGGAAACATTTGCCTCAAGTAAACATGAAGCAAGAAAACACATAAACAAGACTGCAATTTTTCCCTTAGTATTAATAGGACCCAAGGACACTGAACAGTATGGACTGTATCCATTAAAGAATAAAGAAGGTTAATGACATACCGAGCACGTGTGGGTCTGTTTGTGACCTTGTAGCCCCGGTCACATATGCGGGTCCTGGACTGTATGGTGGTGAATCTGAACATAATTGACACCACAAGTTAACATCTAGAGTTACACAGACAGGCAGACAGAGATAAAATAGATAAGAGACAGACAGGCAGGCTCAAAAACACCTGAAGTGGGCAAAGAATTCTCAATTTAACGAGGTAAATGTAAATAAACTACAGCAACATGCTATAAGACATCAGAATGACATACCAAGCATGCTCGGTTCCATGTGTGGCCATGCAGCCGCAGCAAGAGCCACAGGCATTTGGCCATAGCACAATGACTATACAACAAAACAAGGTAAAAACTGGAAACATTGCATGACATCAACATAATGATGTATACCGCATAAATGACATACCATGGAATTGCAGTTCCGTAAAAGAGTTGGCAGCTTCCAATATGTGCAAAGCACCTAAAACATAGAAACCATAGTTTGCACTCCACCTTGCCGCACAATGCAAAAGCAAAAGCAAACACCCAACCGCAGCAAGATAAAACATTGCTATGTGAAACTGCAGAATGACATACCAAGCATGCGTGGTTCCATGTTTGGCCTTGCAGCCGCAGCAAGAGTTGTGGATACTGGTATGTGCGATGAGCCTGAACATAAAACAGACCACAGGCATTGGGCACACGGTAAACATGTCTGAGAGCAGATTGAAGCCCTTCACGCAAACCAAAATGACAATAATGTCCAGAATCCAGCAGTAGTGTGACATTTGCCACTCTTGGTGTGGACAAAAGCGCCCTGGCGCTACTTGGTAGCTCACACATGCAAGAATACGAGCGAAGAACCTTTAACAGATTTGTGACGGCATCGTGAGTCACACTTGACTCTAAGCTCCATTGTCACAGGTCTTCTCTCAACGATGCAATATCCAGTTCTTTCAATATACTTGAGTTAGAATCCGTTGCAGTGTCCTGCTGTGTAAGGTATCTGTGGCACCCGTCGGGCACGTTATCGGATTCCACGGGAACGCTGTGCATGTTGTCACCAGTATGGTGCTCCTAGTCGCAAGATTCCAGCATGCCGCCATAAATGCCGGCACTCGCAACTTGGCCGAGCGAACGGTTCAGAGGTGGTTCGGGAACTTCTGGCTGATTGGAGGTAAAAGCGACACGTGAAAGATTCTCCTCCGCGTTAGTACATTCGCCAGCAGCTACAAATATTGCGCGCACATCGGCCTGCACGGCGTGACTGATCAGCAGTCGATCTCAACGTTTTTAGATTACTTGGTCGATCTCGGAGTAAACCACGTGGTAACCGGTAAACTCACTTGTGTCGTGCTGTTTAAGCGGTTGACGTCTAAAGTATAGCATCGCACTGCACATTACAAAAGGCATATGAACACAACAAACGTGGAATAATGATAAATGCAACGATAACTTACTCTCGTATTCGCTTTCCATGGCGCGTGCTTCCCGCCAAGCGTATGCAAGCTCTAAAGATAAAAAACAAGGCCAACACACGTGTATCTTCACGCTTGACAGATCAAAAAACAGTAGGAAAACAACACTTACCTTCGATTACAACCAGCTCCGCGAACCCAAATTTCAGAGTGCGCACGAATTGTAACTGTTGTAACCGCACGCAGCGCACGCAGAGAACACGCTTCAAATGCGGAACTATAGAAACAGACTGCAGCCACAGCCGCGTTGTCGTAATGCTGTCGTACATATATGAGCATAAAATAAAAGAAAAAGTTAAGAAACTACAGCGCACTTCAAATACGAATTACAAATATTTGTTTTCATAATTTTTCGCCTGCCCACTTAAGAGCAGTGTACATGTAAAACGATACACTCAAAGAACTGAAACCGAAACTTATCGCCGCTTCTCGAACGGAGCACACAGGAAGGTTAGTTTTACATGGGACGGTTTCAATCCCCATTAATGTTTAACTATATTGGAATTTTTCGTGTACCATCTGAGCAAAGTGCCTTAAAACAGTTTAGTGAGCAAGGTTGATCGCATGCATAAATGTGGTTCCGAATAAACGAGCAACGCGCAGCACACCAGCCCATCACGCAATATATGTCATTGCTCAAGGCGGACGTGCTTTAATTAATTAAGGCCTGCACGAAAGAATAATTAGTATGCAAAACTTCAACAAAGAATAGCCGTTGTGTGTTCTCGCCTGTTTAATTAATACATGTTAATTATTTGTGAAGGGTTGCGCAAGTTCCATATATATGTATTGGTGCGATTTTAAAGAATGATCGCTGGAAATGTACGTTATTAATTCATGAAGACAACATGCATATATGTGTGCTAATATGAGTAAGTAGATTAAAAACGCGTGGTTGATATGAGGCATGCAAGCATCCACCCATTCATGTCCTCTTCTGGGATGTTTAATGGGCATCCGTTCGCTGAAGTCTACGGGACACCCATATGACTTCCTTTTTTGGATGTGGGACTTAGGTACTTGTTTGGGG